>NW_026923965.1:0-23147 GCF_032062105.1 Saccostrea cuccullata
TTCTTATCTCGTCATAAACCTCTTAGGATTTTGAACAATTTTTGTGCAACAACTATTCAGAGATTTTTTTTCGTTTTTAGGTTATTTGCAAAAGAAATATTTAGGGGGCAATCTTCAACTCCTTAATGGGGACTTTGCGAAAAATGAAAGGTTGCATATTGCTTTGAACATGTTTTGAACATTTTTGTTCAATATTACTTATCAAAATATTTTCCACTTTGGAGATATTAAGCTTCAAAGATTTAACATTCTGGCCCCTCGTCCCCCTAATTATGTACCATACGACATAAAAAGCATAATGTATAGTTGTAGATTGTTGGATAAACATCTTTGCTTCAGTAATGTATTACAAAATATTAACTGATAAAGAGTTATCGATTGAAGTCTTTTGGCCCCTCTCGGCCCCTAATTTGAGTGTCCGGCCCCTTTTTCTTGATTTCAACTTAAAGTTTTAGGATTTTAAACAATTTTTGTGCAACAACTTTCAGAGATTCTCTTTGGTTTTTGAGTTATTTGCAAAAAAATTATTTGGGGCCCCCCCTTTCAACTCCTTAATGGGGACGTTTAGCGAAAAATGAAAGGTTGCATATTTTCAGAACATGATTTTGAACATCTTTTGTTCAATATTACTTATCAAAATATTTTTCACTTTGGAGATATTTAGCCTCAAAGATTTAGCATTCTGGCCCCTCGTGGCCCCTTATTATGTACCATACGACATAAAAATAATAATATATAGTTGTAGATTGTTGAGATAAACATCTTTGCTTCAGTAATGTATTACAAAATATTAACTGATAAAGAGTTATAAATTGAAGTCTTTTGACCTCTCTCGGAGCCTAATTATAGTGTCCAGCCCCTTTTTCTTGATTTCAACTTATAGCTCTTAGGATTTTGTACAAGTTTTGTGCAACAACAATTCAGAGATTCTCTTTGGATTTTGAGTTATTTGCAAAAAAAAAATTTTAGGGGCCACCCCTACAACTCCTTACTGGGGACGTTTAGGGAAAACTGAAAGGTTGCATATTGTTCAGACCATGATTTGGACATCTTTTGTTCAATATTACTTATCAAAATATTTTCCACTTTTGGATTTAAGCTTCAAAGATTTAGAATTGTGGCCCCCCGTGGCCCCTAAGTTGTCCATGTTAAATAACATAATATATAGTTGTGTTTTTAGATAAACATTTTTGTTTCAGGAATGTATAACAAAATATTGACTGCTAAAGAGTTATCGAATAAATACTTTTGTAAATACTTTTGAAAATCAGTAAATCGTCCTTTCTCACGACCGGAAGTGACGACGTACTTATAAAAAATTTCCAATAAGGTTCAGATCAATATCTATCAGATCTGAAAGTTTCGTTAAAATTGACCAAGCCGTTTTTGAGAACTCGCGTGCACAAAATCGGTAAAAAAAAAAAAGAATAATAACTAGAAACGACTCGTTGCGAGCAACGAGAGGCTTCGTCCGATTCCGAAGAAAAAAACGTAACGTCGACTGAATAAGTAAATAAAAATTGCAGACAAGGGGGATTGAACCCAAGTCGCCAGCATGAAAACCAACGCGCTAAATACTACGTTATTTGAACCTCCCCCTCTAAATCTAATTGTATATACATCTGCAACAGTGCTTCTGTCTTAAATTATGAAAGGCGGTCAATATTCAAAATTTAGCGCCAAACGCCACAAGTTAATTTCGCTGCCTTTTCTTTGGAATGTTCTTTTAAAATAGGTGTGTTAGCTTCAATGAAATTAAAAAAACGTTCTTATAGCCTAAAATTTGAAGATTACAAAGTATATTTAACACATTTCACAAAATCCATATTATATATAAGCATATTACACTAAAATAGTGAAAAGGTTATGAATTTTTAACTTTTTTCAATTTCCTGTTTATTCCCAAAGTGAATTATCCCGATTAGTTAATCGAAAAAGGTTGAAACGTTTCGCCGAAAAACATGGCTCGCCCGATAACTGTCAAGGAATCGATACCATTTACGCTCAATAACTTGAATCAGATCTTTGAGACAAGAATGCTAATATAAACTCCATTGACCGATCTTTAAGAGAATCGTTTTCTTATTTTTGTCTTTTCTATTAGTTTAATATGACACAAGTGTGCATAGAAAAAAAAACAGTGGTTAAGTTTTATAACTTAAAATATAACTTGATATTCTTTTTTGAGAAAGTATTACTTAAAATATGATTAAGATCTGTTTTTCCGTGTTTGCACAAAAGATATTAGGTATCAAATTTCATCAGCACATTCAGTCTTTTCTTTTTCTATTTGAAAACCAGCCAAAACCAATTATAGAAGACGTTAGTTCGACATAGAATTGCAACGTAAATACGACGTGACAATCCAAGTATTCTTTTACATTTCATTTATCCTTATGTTACTTTCGTTTAAGCAAACGCTCTGCTGCCCCATTGCGAAGTACCGGAGACAGCCGCCATTTTGGACCCGCTTCAGATTTTCGAATGTTTATATCTGGAGTTTAGATTTATCAATATTCAAACAAATTATATAGTAAGCATTTTAAGAAGGGTCTTTATTTACATACCAAAAATAAATGAAAAATATTGAAAAACAAAAAAGTAAGAAAATACACTTTTTTTCAATGTTTACCTCGTAACGACCGGAAGTAATGACGACGCACGAAAAGGCAATTCTGCAAACCACAAAGTCATGATCTATCATCTCCAATAAGTCTCCAGTTCATATCTTCAGCCTTTTTCGATAAAAGTGCGCGACAAAATCGCATTTTAAAATCAGGAAATTGTCCATAACTTGGCACCAGAAGCGAATTTTCCAAATTTTTCTTCGGATGTAACAACTTCATATAATGACACATATTTTGTGAAAATTTCATTGAAAACCGCTGAATAGTTTTCGAGAAATCATGTGCACAAAATTTTGTCTAAAAAAGAATAATAATAAATAAGAAACAGTAGAATCACTATAAGGTCTTCCGTGAAGACGGAAGACCTTAATAATAATAGGGAAAAAGAAACCGAACGAAAACAAGAAGGTCTTCCGTTGGAGACGGAAGACCTTAATAATAATAGGGAAAAAGAAACCGAACGAAAACAATAAGGTCTTCCGTTGGAAACGGAAGACCTTAATAATAGGGAAAAAGAAACCGAACGAAAACAATAAGGTCTTCCGTTGGAAACGGAAGACCTTAATAATAATAATAATAGAGAAAAAGAAACCGAACGAAAACAATAAGGTCTTCCGTTGGAAACGGAAGACCTTAATAATAAAAAGAAACAGTAGAATCACTATAAGGTCTTCCGTCTGAAACGGAAGACCTTAATAATAAAAAGAACTAGAAACTCTTGTTGCTACAGCAACAAATAAGGTCTTCCGTTCTCCTCTTTTATCTGTAAGAAGAATATTTTTGTATTAAAAAAAAAACAAAGTGCAAAAAAAAAAAAATCAAATCCTCAATCTGGTCTCGATCCCAAAACCACTAGTATGAAAGTCGGACATGCTAACCACTGAGCCACCAACTTCCACAACATTTCAGGTATTTTGTAATATAAGTTTAGTATTTTAATGTTGAAGGAAATAGTTTCGTAGTGAAAGAAATAGTTTCGTAGTAAAGTCCCGGTCAAATTTCTTAAAAAACTGAGATATTGGCTGTTTGATGTGATATTGTATGTAGGAAAATGAATAGAATAATTATGGGACACATTTGCAGTGAAGCAATGACACTAGTACTTAGCATATACAGAGTTGTAAAAGCGAAAGTAATACACGTGGTCAGTTACAGAGGAAATTCAAAATCCCGGAAAAACAGAGAATGAGTCATGGGCATATTTTGCAAATACTGTAAAATCACATATTTTCGTGGGGTCAAATTTTCGTGGTTTAAGGAAAATTTCTTGTTTCATGGGGATTTGATTTTGTGGATCAAGAATTAATGAGTACTTATGTGTGTGAAATTATACATTTCGTTGTGGACATGAATTCGTGGGTCTTGTCATACCACGAAAACAACGAAAATAAAACCCCCACGAAAATTTGTGATTCCACAGTACCTCCACGACCGTAAGCTTCATTGTGACCTTTGGGTCAATGGGGCCAAAGAACAAGGTCAAAGGTCAAGGTCATCAAAGAGAGAGAGAGAGAGAGAGAGAGAGAGAGAGAGAGAGAGAGAGAGAGAGAGAGATGTAAACTTGAAACTTGAGATAAAGACTTGAAGCTGAATCTAGATACAGGTAATGAATATTTTTTTATTACTTTTTGAGTAAGGGTCAAAGGTCTCATTTTGAGGTTTCTCTAGACATTTGCAGTCTGAATAACATGTCCAAAAATCATTCAAATACTCTTTTTATAAAAGATATTTATGGGATAGTAGGAAACCCAATTTATGCAGTTTTTCTCTCTTAACCGGAAGTCGTCGTTTTTGTTTCCAATGGGACTGACATATTTCGAAACTACTAGTAAGAAGCTATAAGATAATACTAAGAAAGATTCCATAAAGAAAAGTTTAAAATTTTGATTTCTTTGATCACTTCCTGTGACAACCGGAAGTGACGGTGGATGATCTTAAACTCAAAGGATTTGTCTACTCATCAAGGTCTACCACCCCTAGTAGTTTGGTGTCTTAATCTCTTACCGTTAACGAGATCTAGTAATGATAACTTCTGATTTTGAGGACAGGAAGTCTCGCGACCGGAAGTGAATTTTACTGAGATATTAGGCATTACTGTAGACATTTGCAGTCTAAATAATATATTCAAAAATCATTACAAATACTTTGAATATATAAAAAGTATTTATGGGGTAGAAAAATATTAAGGAGAAAGAAAATTACTAAAATAATGCAGTTTTTCTCTTAAAACCGGAAGTTGACGTTTTTGTTTCCAATTGGACTGATATATTTTAAAAATACAAATAAGATAGAATAACGTCAAGCCAAAAAGTTTAATCAAAGAAAATTTGAAAATTTGGATTTTTTGGAACACTTCCTGTGACGACTGGAAGTGACGGCGGACAATCTTATCCAACTGAATTTGCTTACTCATCAAGATCTACCAATTGTACAAGTTTGGTGTCTTAATCTTTTTCCGTTTATGAGATCTAGCTATGATAAGTTCTCATTTTGAGGACAGGAAATCACGCCACCGGAAGTAAATTTAACAAAGACCTTTGACCTTCCTGTAGATAATTGCAGTATGAATTACATATCCAAAAATCGTTACAAATTTTTCATGTATAAGAAATATTTAGGAGAAAGAAAAATACTATAATGATGCAGTTCTTCTCTTAAAACCGGAAGTTGACGTTTTTGTTTCCGGTTGAACTGATATATTTTAAAAATACAAATAAGATAGTATAACGTCATGACAAAAAAGTTTAATCAAAGAAAATTTGAAAATTTTGATTTTTTGGAACACTTCCTGTGACGACCGGAAGTGACGGCGGACAATCTTATCCAAACTGAATTTGCCTACTCATCAAGATCTACCAATTGTATAAGTTTGGTGTCTTTATCTTTTACCGTTTACGAGATCTAGCTATGTTAACATCTCATTTTGAGGACCGGAAATCACGGGACCGGAAGTAAATTTTACAAAGATATTTGACGTTACCGTAGTCATTTCCAGTTTGAATAACATATCCAAAAATCATTTCAAATACATTATCACATAAAAATATTTATGAGAGAAAAATACTGAAAATATGCAGTTTTTCTCTTATAACCGGAAGTTGTCGTTTTTGTTTCCGGTGGGACTGACTCCTTAAAAGTACAAATAAGATACTATAGTGTGATGCAAAAAAGTTTTTTAAAAAAAAAATTGAAAAAAAATTCAAATGACCTTGACCTTTGACCCGGAAGTGACGCCGGAAATCTTAACCCAAATGGGCAACATATAATGCAATTGACCTCATTACTCATATAAGTTTGGTGTCTTCAAGTTATACCGTTTCTGAGATATGACTATGACAAAGATATTTCAAAATAACTCAGGATAATCGGACAAATCTGACACCGGAAGTGAATTTTGAAACCCTGAAAGACGTCTGAGAAGTATTTGGTGACTCTACGGTCTATATCTCTGAAAATTTCAAAAATATCCGCCCAGCCATCTCTGAGAAAGGGCTTACAAGAAAAGGGGAAAAAAAAAGTACAAGTAATAATAATAATAATATTGAAAGACAAAAGAGATACAAAAAGAGCTAAATTTCTTCCGTTTGGAATGACCGGAAGACCTTAACATGAATTTTTGTTCACAGAACAATAAGAGGTCTTTCCACCTTTTTTGAAAATTTTTAATTAGTTTTATATTTAACTCTCCAATTTAATTTTAAGGGCAATAACTCATTGAAGGGGTCATGAAAATAATTTTGCAATGAAGGACCTTGAGCTTTCCTTGATTAGATCTTCAAGGAACATTGGTGAAGGTTCACATTGCCTCTACGATTTACGGTTTCGTTCTATAGTTATAACAAACATTTTTGCAAAGAAGTTAAAGGGCCATAATTCTTATAAAGGGTCATTACATCCTTTAGTACTTATACGCAGGTGTGCCTAAAGACCCTTAAGACATTAGTGAAGGAGTACATTCTTATGAACTATAAATCTCTTGAACTTGTAACGATAACAAACCATTCGCAAAAATAATAACTTTTGATAGGGTCAATCTTGGGGATCAAGAATGAAATCTTTGAATTTCTATTTTGTTTATAAGAGTACATATTATAGATGCAGAGACTGTTTGCAAATGTTAAAAGACAAAAGAGATATAAAAATGAAAATTTTTAAAATTTGAAGTGACCTTGACCTTTGAATTTGACAAAATATTCAAGGTCAAAGGTCAAGGGTCACAATGCAATTGACCCCATGCTTCTACCATTTATAGTTTTCATGATACAAGGTTTAATAGTAAGTATAAAGAAGTTAAAGGGCAATAACTCATATAAGGAGTTATCAGATCCTTTTGCACTTATACAGTGAAGTTAGGTCTAAAGACCCTTAAGATATTAGTGAAGGTTTGGTGTCGGTAGGGTCTACAGTTTGGGAGGAGTAGCGATAACAAGGTTTTTCGCACAAGGGGCAATAACTTATAAAAGGTTTAATCTTCTAGGGACAATAATGAAATCTTTGAAACAGTTTTAAGAGTACATATTAATGATGCATTGACATTAAGTATATGTTGAAAGACAAAAGAGATACAAAAAAAGCTAATTTTCTCATTTTTGGAATGACCTTGACCTTTGACCTTTACATGAATTTTAAGGTCAAAGGTAAATGAATAATATGCAGTTGGTCCAATGTCTACGACTTCTTGTTTTGAAATTTTTTAATTATTTGTAAAATTCAAAAAGTTTCAGGGGCAATAACTCATTGAAGAGAGAAGGGGTCAGCGAATACTTTCACAATGAATAGATTGAAGAGTCCCATAATTAGTCGAAAACATTCGTAAAGGTTTCATACCTCTGCGGTTTACGGTTTCTTAGGAGTAGCGATAACAAGCATTTCTTGTGAAAGGGGCAATAACTTTAAAAGCGGTTAAGGTTCATTTTTGCAGGGTCAACTGCAAACATCTTTTACGGAGAACATTCTTATAGACTATAAATCTTGAAACAAAAAATCACACGGCGGAAAAATAATAAAAAAGGAAAAGAAGAAACAGAAGGAAATCAATAGGTCTTTCCACAGAAAGGTGGAAAGACCTAATAATAAGAAACAATACAATCACTATAAGGTCTTCCGTGAAGACGGAAGACCTTAATAATAGGGAAAAAGAAACCGAACGAAAACAATAAGGTCTTCCGTTGGAGACGGAAGACCTTAATAATAATAATAAGAAACAGAAGAACACACGCTCCCCAACTTCGTTTGGGGGACATACTTAGGAAATTGATGTGTATATAATAAAGATAATTATTATAAAAGTAAATTGATCCCAAGGGTCGCATTTCGCCGAGTTGACAGTGCTTATCATTAGATCGACCGAGACGCGAAGCGTCTGATGATAACAATGGACTTTTTAACCACAAGAAAAATAACGTCATTTTTCTGCGTACTACGTCATCAGTTTCAGAGAGTGGTGATATTGATTTAGAAAACCACAGTGTGATGATCCGGAGAGTCCGATCACGGCCTCACGTGATAGCATAAAATCAACAGTAAAATTGAGTGATACACATTACCCTACTGTAGATTTACCGTAAATAGTTGTGAAAATGCTGTTGGTTATAGAAAAAGATGGGGGATTTTAAGGACAGGTTGGACAGGATTTTGATGGCCAATAGTGTTAACTGTCAACGAGACGTGATACGTATAGTATATAGTGATGTTTAATTCATATCAACACTGATTACAATGCGAAGTTGAAAATGTAGAAGGTATTGTCACAACACTGTTTACATTGGGATATGTTGTTATAATGACATTGTAGACGATGTAAACACGACAACGTATCAACACCATTAACAATGTGTTGTCAACGATGTCTACATATAACGTAGAAACAAGATCATTGTTGACGATGTGAACGATTTCGCATCAACATAGTTTAGACTGCGAAGACGACGTCGAAATATAACGTAAAAACGTATTACAATGTAGACTATGTACGTATCTAGATTGTTTACATTGGATATCGACAAACAAATTCAAAGAATTGTGGTCCCATGTTTTGGTGTCTTTGTGGTTGATAATGTCTTTTTATGTAAAAATAATTAATATATGGAGTATGAAAGCCCTAGCTACAACTCCTCAAAAGTTATGGTCAAAATTTGTTTTTTTAAAAAAGAAAGAGGTCAAACTCCAAGGTCGAGGTCAAATGGTCAAACTTCTTGATATCCATTGAAAGGTCTTGTCACAAGGATTACAAATGGGAAGTATGAAAGCCCTAACCCCCACTGTTGAAAAAATATGGCCAAGGTTAAAGTGATTAAAAAAGGTCAAACTCTAAGGTCAAGGTCAAAAGGTCAAAGCTGATGGTATCCAATGAAAGGTCTTGCCACCAGAAAACATGTGTGAAATACAAATTGCTTTAGTTGATCAATTAATCTAGTTTTTAGGGATTTCGACATCAATATTTTCTTTGGAGAATACTGTTGTAACCATAACTCAAACATTCCACAATAATTTTTTGTTTTTTCAACATGATGATTCTACCTATTCTGCATTTAGTCATGTTATCTAAGTTTTAATAACAATTTGTCTAAGAGAAAAAATATTTTGCTTTGTTTACCACAAACAAGTCTATGCCAAAACCCAAAAACTCTGAACTTAAGTATTTCTACTGGGCATCTGCCTAGTTCACCATATAAAACACAATTAGGGAAAATTTATTTATCAAAGTTGTGATTGGTCATAATACATGGAAGCATCCCCGGGTAGTGTAGATTAATGTTTGTTCAAATCATGACCCACGGTGTAGAGGGGAACCAAAATGGAGAATCAGAGTTTTGCAAAGGCATACATGGGAAAAATCGTTAAAATTCGAGAAAAAGCCATGGATGATTATCAATTTAAAAGCAGCAGCATTAAAATTGATCATTACAATAAACAAAGCCATGTTATATCATCTTAATTTAAAAAACATTCTTAGGAAGTGTAAATATATTCAAACTTTTCAATACTAAACTGATTTTTTCTTTTACCTAGCTAGTTGCTCAGGTAAGCGATGTGGCCCCTTGGCTTCTTGCTTTCAAATGTAATTTATCTAATTCTTAAGCAGTTTAGTTTCAGTATCTTTGGGTTTTGTTTTATAAAAAATCAATAATGTTCCTTTAGAATTATTTTGCCTAATCAATATACATATACACTGTACATGGTTACAAGGGTTGTTCGAAAAGTCCGTATACTTCTTTCCTATTTCTTTTATATTTACGTCATACATGTATGTTATCGAAATTAAATAGATATATCTTGAAAATTTATTTACAGTGGCATTCTATATTTTTACACAGTTTATGTAGACAAAAAACGTGCAAGAAGATTGGTCATTAGTTGGATTGATTGTTTTAGTGAAAATGTTTAAAATTGATGTTTGTTTTGTTGCCGAAAGCAAGCTGGGGAAAAATGTGTGTCCTTTCGTGAAGCAATTTGATACGAAAGATCTTCTTACTTACATTTAGAAAAATTACGGGATATTTTAATAATTATAACTTTTAAATCCCTAATATATATTTTAAACAAATCACATATGAAATGGAGTAACCCATACTTTATCCAAGTTACTAGTAAATAGACGTCGCTCCAAAGACAGAGGGCTCAATTGGGTTAAGAGAGTCACCATGCTCATTCTTGAAGAAGATATCTTCATCCACGATACTATTGCTGAAATCTGGCCATTTCTGACAAATTGACTGTTTTGTTATCAAAAATAAGTTGAATGGTTGTGAAAAAAAAGAATAGAAAAATCTATGAACTTCTGTACAGAGCTCTAAAGAGCATGTCACGTTACCGCCTAGATCACGTGATTCGTACGTGGGCAGAACAGTTGCAGATGTTTGTTAAAATTGGAGAGGACTGCATTAAAAAAAATCAACATTAAAAGCCTATATCATTATGGAACTTATAGAATTAGTTCGAAAACTTTTTCACTCACCCCTCATAATTCTGGCCAGCAACAATCATGTACCTAGAGAGAAAGCAGAAAAATAATTTTATTATAATTACAAGGAAGTTGGGGAAATGCACACCTTTACAATAAAAACATACTTACGAAGTATGTAATCTATCTAAAGATTACATGGTATCACATCCAGTGATTTAGCCAGAAAATTGGAAGTTGTTACAGTGATACTTCTATTTATTTGCCGTAATGCCGTGACATCTACCAAGACAGTATGAAAACGTTTCACCAAGTTGAACGTTAGTTAATTGTTGCATGGTAGGCCGATAGTTAGCGTAAGGTAACAAATGTTGGATTAACGTAGGGAAAACTTTATGAAGTAATCCATCTCTATGGTACACAGCACTGTTAAGGCTTAAAAAGGGGGCGGGGCCGAATCATAGGGGGAAAAGTTAACTGTGACATCACACAAAATAGTTTTCCTCATAATACCAGGAAATGAAATAATTTGCAACTTTAAACTGTATTAGCATAATAAACAACATCAAAACTTTTCAATATATTAGAAAATAGTAGCTAATAGTAAGTTTTATCCCACATAGCAGGTTTTCAAATAATTCACTAATCACAAGGAACTTGTCAACATGACGTCATTTTGGTTAAAAAGGACGTATTTCATGTGCTGTGAGAGGCAGATAAGTAATATTTACGCAGTGAAAAATGCATTCCAATAATAACAGAATATTACTTACAGATTTTAGGAAGAATTTTTATACCAATATAAAATGTTTGTTAGTACAATTACTCAATAATTATCGAGAGAGTATGTTTAATTAATTATAGCGTGTTTATGCCGAACAGGTTGGGCATGTTTAAGATCGAGGCGCCTGTACCAAATCGCCTTTTCGCAAGGCAATAAACTTAATAAATCTTAACATTTTTTGCAAATTAATAAAAGAAATTTTCCTTAACTTGAAGTGCTGCTGCCCTCTTTAAATCGAAAGCGTGACTTTATAAGTACACAAAATTCTTGGTAAAGGTTAAATATATTTCGACATAAGCCTATTTACTTGAAATTTTCCCTTATAAAAGACGAAGTTCTAAAGAAGCAGCAGCAGCACTTTCCAGAAAATACAAAGTATACAGAAACAATTCATAGCTTATTTAAATTTCAACTAGGGTATGCCCTTTCGATATTGATATTTGTGAATGACCTACACTCAATACACATACTTGACATTTATCACGTGACTGTCCATCGATGGGGCCAAACATATTCAGTACATCGGGGGTTACTCTATCTGTCTGTTTAAAAAGTGAATGTTTTTTGCACGTCTACTGTCTGTAAATTTCTCATAGTAAGCCTTAACAGTGCTGCGTACCCAACCATGTTCTGGTTCTAACGTTGGTTCAACAGCAACGAATTTGTTTCGCTATATTTTCTTAGAAATTTGAGGGTTCAAATTTGTTCCATCATTGTCCAACCCTTTGTGATGCAACCTTAAAGAAGTTGATGATTTAATCTGGTAAAAGTGTGTTGGCCCAACAATGGTCTAATGGAAGATTGCATCTTTGTTTTAAGCTGACTTATATAGGTAAAGTGAGTACTGTATATCACTTTATATATCTATACTTATAAATTATCAAATTTTGCAAATTAACCCAGAAACGTCTGCACAGGAGTTCTTTCATAAGCCTGTAGGAATACACTAGGTATATGTATTAGGTGATGTCCGTAAACTTTATTCAGATTTTACTCGCATAGTAATCATCGTAAATGTAATTAAAAGTCTACTTTCATTTTCGGTTAACAGCCTAAAATATCATAAAAGAGAGTAAAGTGGTGGATTCGGTTTGTGGATCTAAATTTTTGGCATTTTATAATAAAACTGACAACAAGCAAGCTTTTAATTTCATAACTTGGTTATGCCCTTGCACTATTAAGATTTATAGGTAACCTCAATACTGCAAGTAAATGTGCTAAAAGCATGTGATTGCCGCATCACGTGACAAGGCTAAATGTTAAATATAATCGTCCTGATATTTAGTTATTCACAATGATTACAATTCTACGAAAGACGAATAGGGCCACATATAAAAATATTTTTATCTCGTAATTACGAGATCTTTCTCGTTATTACGAGATAATTATCATTATTACGAGAAAAGATCTCGTAATTACGAGATCTTTTCTCGCTAGTACGAGATAATTATCTCGTAATAACGAGAGAGGGTCTTTTCGTAATTACGAGATAATTATCTCGTTATTACGAGAAAAGATCTCGTTATTCGAGGTAATTATCTCTTTTTACAGAAAAGATCTCGTAATTACGAGTTAATTATCTCGTAATAACGAGAAAATCTGTTATAACGAGTTAATTATCTCGTAATTACGAGAAAAGATATCTTTTTCATTAATTATCAAATCCTTTCTTAAATTTTGGTTTGATTCTTCATATAACAAAACAAATGTTGATTTTGTTTTCGGGCAGCATTAATTATATTAGTTTCCTTGGTATACGCTTCGCCCGGGAATTTTTTATGGGGGCTAATATTATCAATTTTTCCATCAACCCCAGTAAATATTTTTATAAAACCACATTAACCTCGGTACACTTTTTAAAATACAATCAAGTTACGTAAAATGGTTTTGCACACTGATCTGTAAGATTTTTTTGGGATCAGTAAATTTCGACCTACAATCCAATATTCCGCATTGCATTCTCACATTCTTGCGAGAATCAAATTAAAACTTTTGAAAACCGTAATAATTAACTCGTAATAAAAGATTTTTCTCGTAATTACGAGATCTTTTTTTTGTTATAACGAGATAATTAACTCGTAATTTCGAGATAATTAAGTCGTAATGACGAGATCTTTTCTCGTTATAACGAGATAATTAACTCGTAATAACGAGATCTTTTCTCGCTATAACGAGATAATTAACTCGTAATAACGAGATAATGAATGTAATAACGAGATCTTTTCTTAATTACAGATAATTAACTCGTAATAACGAGATCTTTTTTCGTTATTACGAGATCTTTTCTCGTAATAACGAGATCTTAACTCGTAATTACGAGATCTTTTCTCGTAATTACGAGATAATTAACTCGTAATAACGAGATCTTTTCTCGTAATAACGAGATCTTTTCTCGTTATTACGAGATTTTTTCTCGTTTTCGATTTTTCTCGTAATAACGAGATAATTAACTCGTAATAACGAGATCTTTTCTCGTTATAACGAGATCTTTCTCGTAATTACGAGATAAAAATATTTTTTTATGTGGCCCTATTCTCTTTTTCAATTCTCCGATATAAATAATCTAATATAAATAATCGCCAACCTGATTATGAATACTTTTTTTAAAACAAAATATTGTCGATATTTTTCATTTGGGATTTGCTGTTCGTATTTCCTAGTGACAACCCTGAGACGTGCTACTACCCCTAAAAAGCGTGTGGCTTTCGTGCGCTTTCCGTTTCGTGCAAACCGTGTAGCGTTTCGTGTAAACCGTGCAGCGTTTCGTGCAAACCGTGTAGCGTTTCGTGTAAACCGTGCAGCGTTTCGTGTAAGCTCCAAAGCGTTTCATGCAA
Organism: Saccostrea cuccullata; assembly: GCF_032062105.1. Taxonomy (NCBI): domain Eukaryota; kingdom Metazoa; phylum Mollusca; class Bivalvia; order Ostreida; family Ostreidae; genus Saccostrea; species Saccostrea cuccullata. Next base: position 14,149 of record NW_026923965.1, read on the forward strand.
ACCGTGTAGCGAGCGTGCAAAAGCGTGTGAGAAACGTGCGACTTTCGTGTAAGAACCGTGTGAGAAACTCCTTCGTCAAGAATCGTGAAGATTCATTCGGAAGTCATTTCATTTAAATTGGCTATGATGGGTAGGATGTAAAATTCTATTAGTATTTTATAATTGAATTAGTTATGCTTGTGATATTATAGGAGTAAAAAAATAAAAAAAATGGAACAACAAAATTAAATTAAACGGTAATGTATGATTTATATTTGTTTGATTTCTTTTCCCTTTCTATAGAAAATGTGTTCAAATAAATAGCTATGTACAACAATTTTAAGGGCATTGTTTTAATATACTACATGTATAACGCGATCGTGGCTTCTTAAATATTTTTCTCAAAGAAAGAAAGAAATACCGGTAATATATTTTTTTTTAATTTAAATCAAAAATTATGGACTCCGCTCTTGTCTTTACATTTGAAACGATGTGTCATTTCATATCTTTTAATACATAAACCTTGTTGCTATTATTGAAAAAAAAATGGATATTATAATTTTAATCCACATGCACTGACGACCATATCTTTATAAACGGGGGGGGGGGGGTGTTAAATTTAATTACTAGTACAGTCTTTCATTTTTTGTTGTAGCTTTCAAACTAATGTTAGTTTAATTAAATGCTTAATTTTCTATTCTTGTTTAAATTCGTTGTTAAATGTATGCGCAGATACCCCCCTTAAAAATGTATTGGAATCTTCTTTCCGCCTTTCAACTGTGATCAAGGTCATTTACAACAGCGATCACGTGCTCCAGGCATTGAACTGAAAACCTTTTTGCTATATGAAATTTTAGTTCACGGTTAATGACACCTGAAAATTACGACTGGGTTTTATTTTTTTTAATAAAATGGTTCTATAAATATTAAATGGGTACAACTTATATATCAGCGGATTTCATCTTTTATTTGTAAATCCGAATTTCTAGCCGTAAACAGTAAAGAATAAACAGAACTGATTTGGTAGTCTTTTTATGAATATTATGTAAGAAAATCTTAGGAGTAAATCATGAATAATTGTAAATTATTTGTTTTATAACTCACGTACTTTTCATTTCATCTAATTAAGATATTTCAGTTTTCTTGTAATATACCTGAATGCCGGTGTAAAGATGATTATATTTATGTACAATGTATAGTCAAATGCCGCGACTATTAATAAATGTACACATATAAACATACGTTAAGTCCTGTTTTGAAATAAGGGTTTTAATTGATGGGTATACTAATGTTATTTGATAAGCTTCATGTAAAAAAGAAAGAAATAGAAAAAATTAATAGATCACATTTCCCCCCCCCCCTTTTCCGGTTTCCCTCCTATTGATAATGCTTGCGTAAAAAAATCTTTAAAATGTATCAATAATCGTTAGTAGAGTATATAGGCAAATTTAATTTATAATTTAAAATCAAAATCACAAAAAAATAATCTGCCTACGGAAATCAAACACAATATAATCAATATTATTAAAAATCAATGAGTTTATATTCCTGCGGTGAGAAATCGAATTTGTGTTCAATTTTTTAATCAATTTATAAAATTTTCTCGTAAAAATATTACATTGAAATGAATAACTTATACCTGTATATAAAAATTGTATTTTATTAAACAGTCATTCACGATATCGGCATTTCGTTTTTAAACAGTTGGATAAATGAAATAAATTCGAACTGACAATTATTTATCAATTAATAACAACTGTCAGAGTATTAAATATTTCTATCTGTTTTTATAATACAAGTGTACTAAATTTAGTTTAAACAGCTGCTTTATGTGGCTTTTTAGGGTTTTTATTGAATTAATGATAAAGCGGTAAAAATGCCCGGGTATTCCGAGTAGAAAAATCCAAACCGAGGCCCAAAACCCTGCGGGAAACGTGCACAAAGCGTGTGAGAAACGTGTACAAAGCGTTTCGTGCAGCCTTTTGTAAACCGTGCAGCCTTTCGTGCAAAGCGTTTCGTGTAAACCGTGTAGCGTTTCGTGCAAACCGTGTAGCGTTTCGTGTAAACCGTGCAGCGTTTCGTGCAAACCGTGTAGCGTTCGTGTACCGTTCGTGCAGCGAGCGTGTGGGGGAGTAGCACGCTCAGGGTCTGTACAAAAATGTGCGTTTCCCCCTAAGCTATCTAGGCCATTCAAAACCTGCTTTTGATGCCGATAGAATTCTAACATCCCCCTACACTACACTGTCATTGAGAATGGAAGTGAGATATAGTTATCTGGACATTAGAGGATCGTTACCAATACACGTTGTAATAAAATTAATTTTATTTATAAAGCACAATTTGCAACAACTCTGGGACGGAATGGATGTCATAATAAAGTGGATTTTATATTAAATTTCTTCACTTAGGGCAGTTACATGTATGTCAGTTTAAGAGTTGTTGTAAATTGTGTTTTATAAATGAAATGAATTTCATGAGGTAAGATATCGACAAATAAGTTGATGAATCAAGAATAACATCAGTCTTGTTTAAAGCCATCATTTTGTACATGTAAATTTTGTGGTTAATACAATGACATTGTCAGGAGAAACAATCTATCATTACGTAAAATGCTACCATTTTTTCCATTCTGATTGTAAGGCGGACTAGTAAAATATTTTACAAAATAGTGGAAATTGGAAGTCATTAGTCCTAACAAATATTAAGGAGGAACATGTAAGACCCTTTGAGCTGAAAAAGTTCAAGTCAATAATTTTTTTCGCATTTTTTATATCTCTAATTTAATATTTCAGTAACGTTTGAAAACGGTTCTTTCATGAGATTTCTTAACTTATTTCAAAGACACTCTCACTAATATCACCCTGTATAATTTTTGAATGAAGTTTCGATTTCTCTTGTTTACGAGGTCATTACGGAGTTCAGAATGCGCTTTTTTTACGCACAAATAATAAATATGTTAGATAATACTTTATCTAAAAATTTTCAAAAAAGTCATAAAGTTTAAATTATCTGAAAGCATTTGTTTTAATTTTACATTGTATTTTGGTGGGATAATTTCAGCACTTTTCAAGGCAGCTTCAACGACAAAGTCTTCATTTTTGGGAAAAAAAATATGTCAATAAATAATGCTAAATTCTCATGTACGATCAAATTTCATTTTTTCGTCGTAATTATTAACTGTATAAATATCGAAGGGTGACGTTTACCTCAATTTCAACAGGACATCGTTAAATACGACGTTAGCATGATAAAAACGCTTACAAATTCCACAAGTAAAATCAAAGTACTGAAAGTACTCATGGGAGTTGAACATTGTTATCTGAAAATCCACAGGAAGTATAGGAACATCTTCATGCATTCAGATTCAAGTCAGCAGAACTGATTTGTTAGAGATACAAAAAGAAACATTAAAAATTATTTCTATTGCATTTAAATAGCCAAGATCATGTGACTGCTCTTAAATTAGCTGCAGAATTGTAGCTCTCCGAAAAAAAGATTTTGACAGACCGGAAAGCTACAGTGCCATCCATTGAAAAAACTGTATATTTATTGCGCACGAACAGCTAACTTTAGTTCTGGATTAATTCTTTCTAATTCTTACCTCAACAATTTGACCAAACCAAACAAACAACCCCCATCACCAAACTCGAAAATACTATTTTGTTGTTAGGTTTTCAACTTCTTTCAGTACCATTTATTAATAAAACTCAAACACTACCCTTATATTTCTGAAGCATTTGAATCAAAATACTCTTTTCAGAATGTGTACAAAATATTTGGTCTCAAGAAACAAACAAACAAACACTCTTTATATTCGATGTTACCATCACCAGACACTAGATTGTCATTTTTCTTCCTCTGATTTAAACAAGTATTTGCTATTCTGTTTTGGGAATGAATGTTTTTTTTCGGACGCAATAATTAATTTTTATAGAACTCCATGCTTATTTATTTTTGAAATGTATCTATCTTTATAACTTAATCATCAAGTTTTGTTATTCCATAATTTTAAATTCATTTCAAGTAATATCTATATAGAAGTAAGTATGTCTGAATACTTTACACTTTGTTTTACGTTTGATTATTTTTCAATAATTTTGAAACACAACCACTTGCCGATGGAGCTAGCTACATGTAAGTCTACAAATTTTTACCTATACACGGCTTTTAAAAACCCATTGAGTAGTGAGGGGTCGTTTTGTGCAAGCACATACAGCGACATGGGTTTTGGTTTTATGGTCTCATAAAAAGGGTTTATCCCCAAAATCACCCCATAGGATTGAACCTGCGACGTAAGGATCAATTAACACCTTACGTTGAATCTTAGAACAAACTATTTTAACAACTGCGCCACGCGAGTGAGACTTAAAGTTTGTGATTTTGATTTGATTCAAATGTAACTAAAAATGTAACAAAAAAAAATTTTAACTAGCTACTACAAGAAAAAATAGTTGTAATCATGAGGAACGATCTTTCTCACAGATCGATCATTGAGATTATTATACCGTTGTGTCCGTGCATACGCATGTATTCATTAATCTTAACTGTTTTAATTATATAATGAAATCAAATGATACATTTTATAAGGTAGTACTGCAATACAAGTACACACACATTTTTCAAGTTCAGATTTGGTGCTGTACACGTGACCGCTAATGCTGATAAATTCATAAAAATTTAAAGGGTGCAAAATTAATGTCATTTGAAATTGTGTGATCGAAAATCAACAAACTTTAATGCTATTATTTTTCCCTTTACCAACGTAAAAAAAAATGAGTTGCATGTATCTGGTCTGACAAAAATTTTCCAGTCTAACAGATCATTTTACTTGTCAGAAAATAAATATTTTCCGCAGTGTTTTTTTTTAAAGAAACGTTGTTCTGTCTCTTTATTGCTGAAACAAATTGAAAGAAGTTGGGTTAAACCTTAGCGTTCCTTTCCTTACATTTTTGTTTACGTCTCTATATTTAGACAATCGCGTCATTGTCAAACCAGTTAGACCAGTTGTTGCTCCTCGGATGACCTAGCACTTTTTGTAATGGAGCGTAGTGGAATAGCCGAGGATTGCCGAATGATAAATGACAGAAAACTGGGACTTTTTCATCCAGAAATCAAATTTATGTGTCATTTATCGAGAGAGATGACTAAAAAATGCTATTCAACTTAAGTTAAATAAAATTCAATTTCATTTACTTTCAAATCATATATGAAAATTAGATTAATTCAGAAAAATGAGATTGCGGACGTTTCTGCAAGTTTATATAGACTGGTACGAGTTTATATTGAATATCACAGGGGAGTAAATTGGGCGACCGAAACACCACGACGGCCGCTATATAATTCATCGTAAAATTACTGCTCTAGAAACCGCGTGTCGGGCCCAGGGAGTCTGAACATAGTTCAACTCCCAAAAACAACAACATCGAAATGTAGTGAACTTGAAAAGGATTTATTGATACAATTATTTTAATGATGCAAATTCTGTGACCACATTTTGCAATATTTTCTGTCTTTCTTCTTATATGATTACGTTTTTACACCGTAGGTTTTCCCCCTTTTTGGCAAAGTGAGTGTAGATAATTTCAATTATTAGGTTCCATCGTCGTAAAGCACGACCAAATTGTACATCCTCTCCATTCTGGCCGTGGTTGAACGAGGAGAGAATTCTTCGTAGCTCATTAAAGTATTGACCGATGCGAGTAAAGCATATTGTGGATGGTGAACTTTATTGCGACCTTTCAATATCCAATCGCAGTATATGAAGTATTCCTTGTATACTGTTGATGTCAATTGTTGCGATGGACACAAAACTTCCCACTGACTAATATGACGTCACAATAGAGAGGCGTAAATACTCAAGATTACCACATTTTAATGATCAAGCAGCTCTGGTAGGGGGGCATTAATGAGACTCCGGACTGTGGCTCGAGACGATGGGGAAAGTTCGACTGATAATTTAACCTTTAATATCTTGTTACAGGGAAATTTTTTGTTTTATAATTTTCTTTATTGTTAATATTAATTAAAGAAAAGAGGGTACTATTTAGACTCACTTGGTGGAATGATTACAGTTGAAACAAACAACGGATTTTTAAAACCTATTGTGATAGAACATCGGCATTATCTGATAACATGACAAAGATCCACGATATCACAAGTTGCGCATCCGTTTTTGTCAACATTCTTAATTAGGCATTTTTTATACTTGTGGCACTTGTATTTTATTCAAAAATTCTATGATGATAGAAACCTATTTTCATCCTTTCAAGCCAGGGGTCCCGAGTCAACACATCACCGTTGGACCAACGGCAACAAAAAGACTCAGGACCCCTAGATTGGCTTGCAAAGGGTACCTTCTTATATAGTTAACTATATACAAATGTACACGAATTTATTTACTTCGTTTGATCACGCTGAAAATAAAATGAAGGAATAAAGATATATACCATGCTTGTTACATGAATAAATATTTTGAATTTTTTCTATGGATTCGTAAAAGTTCTCAAAAATGCTTAAATGAAATATTTTTGAGGCCGATTTGATTCTGTGCATCAATTTAGATTTTAAAATTTTGGTTCACTCTAAAAGGGGTAAATTTTCAACATGGGTCAATATTTTTAGGACTTGCTTAGAAAATTAAGACCCCTTTTGGCTCTTGTTCTACAAAAAACGATTTTTTTTCTCGAGCGGGGGTCTTTCGTTAAAAATGACCAATCAGCCATTATTCGATGGGGATCAATATTCGTCTTTACACTGGAATGCAAAATATTCGAAACATAAATTATGCAACATCGGTTGGTAGGGTATTCCCCCCCCCATGGAACCTCCCCCCGCCTCTGAAATTTTGGGGGACGATCCGTTTTCGCTTGCTCCTATTTTGAATTGTTTTATGGACTTTGATCTTGAATACTGTTCGTTATTCCCATATGTTTCATCCTAACTCAAAGGGAAAAATTTTTTGAACTTTATTATTTTTTTTATATCATATGAAGATATATTTATCAATTTAATCTATTTTCTTTTCATCATACGGTACTTGCCATGTTTCCCCAGAAATATGTTTTTAAAACAATGAACTATTAATTGACAAACATCATGTTAACTTACACTGGGCAGCCACTTGTAAATAATTTATTCACTCACTTAAGGTTGGACACAATAGATAGGCCAAATTTTTCCTCAAATTCAATTTTTTTGAAACTTTGATATTTTGTTCTAGGATACAAAATCTTTCTTTAAATATGATATGAAATAAATTCAATCACACATTTTTTTTTTACCTGCATAGTCTACATAGTCTCTGAAGTCAGACTCCTGTAAGAAGATTGTGAAATCAGACATTCGACTTGAAAATGAGCCCTATTTTAAAATTAATAATTGATCTAATGCAAATTTTTGTAATACTTTTAATAAAGATAAACTTTTTGTTACTTTAAATCGTAAAAAATTTTTGATACTGGAAAATTTGAGTAAAATATTAAGTAAAAATGGAACAAACATAGCGTCGAAATTGAAAATTCACATGTAAATATCCGACAATTAAAGTTTTCTTAAGAGATATTGTATCATTCAATTTTTTACAAAAAATGAACAGAATGATTCAAATGGGTTCAAGAATAAAATGTGTAAAAATGAAGAAAATTGAACCAGTGGTTTCAGATATTTAGGCGATTAAAAAAATTTTAATGGCAAAAAAGAAAGAGATTAAGTAGATGACTCACAGTTTTGACCCTTGACCTTTTGTTTTTGACCTTGACCTTTGTAGTACATAAAAACTAAAGACTCCTTATATATGTGTCCAAATATCAGCTCTCCACTATTTCGGAACAAAAGATACACTGCATTTTATAACAGACTGTTAGATGCTTGTTAATTGAACTTGATTAACGTAAACACATTCCAAAATATAAGCTACCAAGTTACCAATTTATAGGATTCTCTGGTTTTTTCCAAAATATGAGGCAAACGTGCAAAAACTTATTATTTTCCGTACAGGGATCATTCACTGTCATAAATATAGTAATAATATTTTTTTTCTCCAGTACTTTTTAAGAAATGGGTTAAAATAGAATCCACAGGTGTTTGTCCTACCTCAATATAACCTTAAGCTGATATAATGGAAAATTATTTTTCTCTCCTTATTAATATTTTAATTTTCTGGGGTCGGGGTTGGGGGATTAATTGTAATTGCCAATTATAATCGCATTTATCACCATATTGTGAAAAATGCTTTAAATACCAGCGCAAAGGCGATTACTCGTGGTTATAATGGTAGTGATTAAATATTACCGAGACCATGGGTTTTAAATAGATGACGTAATATTATTTTGCACCTTTGCCTATTTATAATCTACAAAAAGCTAGAAGGGCAAAAGGGTTAAAATTCCCCCCCTACCCTTCCCTATGATTTGTGTACATATTTTGCTGCTTTCTCTTCTGTAATTTCAGTAACAGAAGCCTATTCTTAAATGGAAAGTGTTGTGTATGTGGAACACCCAAGCGGTTGGAATCATTATGTATACGGTGGGACCGTTTGGTATTCATCGGGAAATTTTTTGTTGAAACAAATGATTCAATACTGAGTTTTATTGGACATTTCTAAGGTGTGATGCATAATCAGTAAGTCAGTGACATTGATGATCATTGGCCATTATGTGTAATGTACAGTGTTACTGTACAGTGTTACTTTTTTAAAGTAAGGATTCATTCTTATTTCATAAAATACATTACAATAAGAACTTTTTATGAGTTTCTTTTTTTGGTACAGATTGTTTTATATTTTAGTATTATCACATTTTTATATACTGATTAAAAGTTTTTACCATGAAAACACCCCCTTAAAAAAAAACGAAATGAAAAAACCAAAAAAATCTATACCGTATATACTCGCCTATAAGTCGGTATTTTGGGAATTTAATTTTTGTCAAGATTGTATGTCCGACAATAGGCAAATATAAAAAGACAATTTTTTTGGATGGCGAATCGTAGTATTCTGTAAACATTTTCAACGCTTTGTTGAA
>NW_026923966.1:0-23203 GCF_032062105.1 Saccostrea cuccullata
TCACACACACACTCTCTTTCTCTCTCTCGATCGATCGATGTGTCTCTCCGAGGGCGTTGGGTTCTAATGACTGTGTTACTAGTACAATTTTTAAAAGATTATTTCATTCAAAAGAAATACTTACGTGTATATTTTCCCATGTTTTACGTTTGGTTTGCGTTTAAATGCAATTGTGACAGACCTCCTAGCAGTTCCTCTAAACATTCATGAACTATCTGAGACTACAATAATACAAGAATTCAATAATTCAATAATTGAATCAATTTGGGTTAATAATTACGTAAACTTTTATGTCATTAAAATTAAGTATTTTAAGCATATATAGCAAAAAGAAAAGATTTTTAAAGAAACTCTTTTTAGCAAATGTTAAAATTAAGTACGTCACTACTGCTAATTATAAAGAACGTGCAAAGAATTTATAAAGTAAAGGTTGTAAGCAGAATGAAATTTTGGGCACGATGAAGCAAAAAAAAAGTTAAATACTGTATTGCGGTTGTTACATCACTCGATACAATAATCTTCTGTCAATAAAATTACATTACATTTTGAAAATATAGGATTTAAAACTTTCAGCACTTGATACTTACTATATTTGTATATATCACTCCTCCAGGGTTCCCGCGAATCTGTACTTCTTCTTCAATTACATATTTGCCTGGACCAAGACTTTTTCTAACTTTCACTTTAGTTCTTTCACACAGTCCTAAAGCTTCTAGTTGTCTTAAGATCCATAGTCGCCTATTGTCTGCTGATACCCAAACTCCATTTTTCTTGACCACACTGATTTTGGGGAAATCTTCTATTCTACAGCGTCCCACTACTAAATCGTCTAAAGTTTCTCCTATTAATTTCTTTGCATATCTGGATTCTTTTCTAAAACAGCTTGCAATCGTGCGCTGACTGAAATATATTTCTGAGGGTTGCAACTCTTTGAAAGCCATTTTGCTTAATGTTACTGTTAAAAGTTGTAGTAAAACTTATATATATTATAATACAAGTCCTATTTTTAAACCGTTAGTTTTTCCAAGTCTATTTTAAACATCCAATCGACTAGTAATCACTTTAACCTTTATATCCTCAATGTTTTCTGAAAATGCTCATTGATAAAGAAATACATGCACCACGATCAATAGATAACACTGCAGTGCGTAGTAGTACACTTTGAGATAACACATATGTAAATGAGTAATATTTTGTTACTTCAATTTTATTTTTATTTTCCCGTCAAATAACCCTTTTCCTTTTGATTTGAAAGAACTGGTTCCATTTCTATTTTTATACGATATTGTGATGTTTTGTTTGATTACACTTTAATAATTTAATTTTGTTTGTATTCTTGCCTCTCATTGGTTGATTTCCAAAAAGGAACGCATAACATTTTGTATGATCTGGTTTGGTATGGGGACACACCCCCTTGACAACCAGCTGAATCATCTCCAGATAGCATATGACTCCGTTGGGCCAACGTTGGGTTTTGGTTGTATGGTTGGTATAGTGTTGGCGTTGGGGAACAGATGTAGGCCCAACGTTGATCCAACGTTCATTTACGTTGGCATGAAAGCTAAACCAACGGTGTTGGGCATGTGATGTTGGCCCAACGTTGGTCCAACGTTCATTTACGTTGGCATGAAAGCTAAACCAACGGTGTTGGGCATGTAATGTTGGCCCAACGTTGGTCCAACGTTCATTTACTTTGGCATGAAAGCTAAACCAACGGTGTTGGGCATGTGATGTTGGCCTAATATTGGCCCATTGTAGTAACATGTTGACAAGAACTATAGCGACTTGGTGTTGGACATTAAGATGTTGGCCCAACATAGGTCCAACCGAGTAAGTGTTGACATGGATCAAGACCATTGTGTGTTGAATATGAAATGTTGGCCCAACGTAGGTCTAACTGAGTACATGTTGACACAAAACATTGCCACTTATTGTTGGTTATTCAATATTGGCCCAATGTTGGCCCAGCTTAATAAATGTTGACAATATAATGATTCATTGCTCTGTGTTGGACGTGCTGGACTGAACTGGAGTTTGTCCAATAGTAGGAATATTGGGATTACTAGTATATGTACAGGTAGCCTGTAATGTTTGAGATGAAATACTGGTCCAACGTTGGCCCAATTATGCGAAAAGTATTCATCAATTTAGATTTATCTATTGTAAATCGATGGTAATGATATAAGCAACTCCTTATAAACATGTGATCTATATTATATATTGAATGGAAAATATGAGACAATCCTTATAAGTCTGTGAATTACATATAGTAATTTTGTATCTTGGTAGATTCTATATTTAGCATCATTGAATCAAATTTAAAGTGCTGTGTTTTGCATGTTTTGGGCTCCAAAATAAATAGGTCACTGGTGAAATTCACTGGCTCGGCAGGTGACTCATAGGTCTCCAAGGAAACTGTCATCTTAATCAGTTATTTTTAACAACGCAATTGAACAATGCAAAGCGTATGTGTCTGTTTAAGTGAACGCAAGAATTTTAATCCTTTCAATGTAAGTATAGCTTTTGTTTTTGTTATTGAAATAATTAATAGTGTGAAATGCACAACATTGTAATGGCCTGCATGTAGGCTTCCAAATTATTGGTACTTGGTAGCTGATTAAACAATTTTAACTGATGACGATCTTAATTTTTAGAGGAATTGGCGGGCTTGAACAAAACAGATATGTCCGGATCTGTAAGTGAACGCAAGAATGTTAACCAGTGAGAAGAAAGTAACTATTTTGTATTTATATTAATAATGTGAAATTCAATCTTAAGGATTGCTTTAAAAATATGTGTGATGCTGATGAACATTTGAAAATACTATTTTAATTGATGACAATCTTAACGTTTACAGGAAATGCCGGGATGGAAAAACCCTCTTCACTCTGAGACTGTTGATGTGGCATTTTCTGTATATGGAAGGGACTGATTTATATGTGTGGGAAAACATGGATTCTAACAACAAATAAACAACAGAAAAAGTGATAAATGATTCAGATATGACCTTTCAAAACTGTACAATTAGAACTTGAAGACTCTTATATCAAAGCGATATTTAGTAGTGGACATAGTGATGTGGAATGAACTTGAGAAACGTTGAACTTTCTACCTCTTCCCTCTTTTAGTTACATTCCATGGAATACTTTAATGAAAGTGAAAGTGGCAAAGAATACATTGTGATACATTTTAGGAGGGAAAGGGTATTTGACCAAACATGGTGAAATTAATTGTGTCATAAAATCTGGGAAATAAAAATTACAGAATTTAATTAATTTTGTAAGACATTTGTATTGAGGAATAATTGTGCCAATGATTTTTCAAGAAACAGCTTTGTATCAACGTTGAATCAACGCCGAACGTAATAACTATATTTTGAACTGTCGTCCAGTGTAGGGCCGACGTTACAAAATATTTGGTTAGCATTGGTACGTTGGAATAGCGTTGTACCAACGTTGCCATTTCAACAAAAGCGTTGTACCAACGTTGGACCAACGTCATGATTATATTTTGAACTGAGGTCCAACGTTGGGCCAACGTTACAAAATATTGCGTTGGCGTTGGTATGTTGGAATAACGTTGTACCAACGTTGACAAATAAACAAACAGTATTGTACCAACATAGGCCCAACATGTTGGGCCAACGGCGCGCCAATGAGCAGTAGGACATTGGGCCAACGTAAATTGCCAACATTGGCCCGACATAACCAACATTGTTGGGCCAACGTTGGGCCAATGTCATCATGCTATCTGGGAATTCGATCTGTATCCATCAATCCCATCAATTCCAGTCCTTGGGATTCATGGAAAATTCCAGATTTAATAAATGTGCCTTTAACTTAACACAGTTGCTCGATCTTACCTTAAAGCTGACATGAATTCTTAAAAACGCAACATTTTCATCTATGTACGACTTGTTTTATACCAACTATAGTCGTATTCCGCCATATTTCTTTCAGATACCTTGTCTCATTGTAACGATATATACCCCAATGCGCTCGTTACAGTTGAATGATTTTTTGGTTTGGGTATCGACTTGTGCACATCTCCGATGGTAAAGCATATGAGAACACATGAGGAGATCAAGACATTTCAAAACCACAATAAACATAATAATCATATTTCTGAATAATTATTGATTTGAATCAAATGTAATTAAAAAAAGAAAGAAAATGCAAGTTTGAAAGAAAGTTTTAGTTGCACGAGTACGCATTTTTACACTGCGCCAATTTATGCAGAATAAACATGAAATAAAAAGCACTAAAACGCGTAAACACACTTTGAAATTACTATCATTTGAATAGAACAAAACAACCAGTGTCTTTGATTTGCAGGTTTTATGCAGACTTTGATGCATATCGAGAAAACGCGTCGAACTCTGTAAACGTACCCATACCTGGTAATAAGAACTCTGCATCGGTTCGAAGATGTGCACAAGTCAAGTGATATACACCCTGAATTCCATTTATTGAAAAATGCAACACAAAAAAGAAATAAACTCCATAAAAAATCAAAAGTAAACACACTGTGACTACTCCGTTCAGCCTAGCACATCAAAACACTTAGTCCGTGCTGATCAGATTTTGGTCAGGGAAAATATCACAAGTGGAAAAGAGAAGTTATTTGGTATTTGCGCAGCTGAAAGGGGGGGGGGGCTAAATTATAATTATAACGACTTTATAACGTACAACTGAAAATTGTCTATCTAGTTCTAATAAACATTCTATATATAGTCTGCAGTTGTTTTGCATCGCAAAATTCATTTGTCAATTACAACTGATTATTTCAGTACTAATCTCAAATCTAAACCAAGTAATTTGATATACGGTAATTATTTAGTTTAAGACTTAAAAGCATTTGACCAGAATACAAAATTTTACGTGTACATTTGTTCGTTCTTTAACACACACGCTAAAAAAAAGCATCCCTTGTTTAGATTGACATTTAGGCATTTGTATTTTTAAGGGGGGGGGGGGGGGCAGAAATAATTAACATGACCGTTACCTAAATAGTCTTGGAAGACAGACATCTCTGCCAATTCCATTTTTCGAGATTTTTTATTGCCTCAATCCGACCACAAAGTATGTGCATTTTTGAGGAATGTGGCTGTTTTATGATTATTACAGAAAGTCTTTCGAGATTTCAGTATCCCTGTCTGAAAGTCTAGCTTTTTTTTAAAAATAAAAATAATTTCTGTTGCAATATTTGGGAGATGTTTTTAAAAAGTAGGATAGGGATACTTGAAACCTGGTTGAATACAGATAATTTTTAATCACTATTTTATTCATTGAACTCTCTTTATTCTCCTGTAACCATCCGTAAGCGCAATAAGAGATATAAAATCATATGCATTTTGTGCTGTACCATTTATTAGATCCTGGGACAGATCAAGAATTTTTTTCAGGCGGGGATGTCGAAACTTGTTCAAAAATTGAAATAATAATTTTACATTTGACAAGAAAAATAAACCTAAACGCCGAAATTAAAAGGGAAATAAACGTCAAATCTACATCAAAGGAATGGGAACATTGGGAACTTTCTCAAATACCTTCTAGCTCAGGTAAGGAATCTGGACAAAAATAATTAAGACAAGAGGTATAAAAAGCAAATTTTTGGAAGAATGTGGGACTCTCATCGGCAGTTTGTTATCCCTTCCTACAGTATATTGTGTACTACTGTATATGCTTCGACTATTAACATTTTATGTCAAGAAATATAACGCACATTTAATTCCAGGGGCGGATCCAGCCATTTTTAGAAAGGGGGATTCCAGGTCGGTGCCCTCAGCACTCAGGCGCAGATCCAAAAAAAATTTTCCGGGGGGGGGGGTCCACCTCAGTTCCAAATAAAAAATCTAACCCAGAAATTTCTTGACAAGCAAAAAAAAAAAAAAAAATAATAATGAATAAAAAACAGACTCGTAAACTCGCCCAGACTTCAATAACTTATTTTGGGGGGGGGGGGGGGGGGGGGGGGGGGGGGGGGGTCGATGACTTCTAATTAGAATTAGAATTAGAATATTTATTCAATCAATTTCGGCCCACAGTGGTGCATATAGGACAATGTACAAAATCATTACAGTTATACATACACAAACAGAACAAAACAAACATTGTATTTTATAAATAAGCTTCGAACCTTAGACTTTTCATCCAATTTAACATAAATTCGCATTTACCAGGGAGTCTGCGTTTTCTGAGGGGGGGTCCAACGTAAACTTTTTTTCCTTGCTTTAGTATATAGATTTCATAACCTTGCAAATCCCGGGGGGTGGGGGTGGTCCTGACCCCGCAATAGATCCGCGCATGGCACTCATGCCTAGAATCACACCACAGCCACTTCAATTTGTATTGACGGGGGACCTCCAAATTCAGTTGACAAGCAAAAAAAACAACAAAAAAACAAACAAACAAACAAACAAACACAAAAAAACTTAAAAAAAAAAAACCTATGTATCACACTCTAATATCCCTTTTTTTAAGGGGGGCTTCCTGTAACTTTTTTATTCGGTACATTACTTTTAAAAATGCTTGAATCTGCGCATTTTCCGGCAACAAAAAATGTGGAGGGAGCTTCCAAATCAAAATATTATTTAAAACTGCAGCAAAAGATTATCATTAGAAAAGCCCCCTCCATTTGCATACTACGGGAACATTTTAAACCTTTATCTTCACTGAAACGAAATATTCCATGTATATTTCATGTATACTTCTAAAAGTTAGTTACTTCTGAGTTGGTCCAAAAATGGTATAGCCAAAGTTCGCTGGAATCTACCTTGCATTTTACTGGTGGGTGATCGGAGCCCTTAGCCAGGGTTACCAAGACAAGATAAAAGAACTTGGAGATGAGTTTCAATACATACTAAAGTGCAGCTCGTTACTTTCAGAAAGAATGCTATGCTTAACAGAAAAAAGCATAAAATTTCAGAATGTAATTAATTCTTAACACATTATAAGTAACAATAGATACTGTTTTCTGTGAAAATTGTGCTCGTTTATAAAGAAAAAAATAAAATATGCCCCCGGCCTAAATTCCCATACTTCACATTTATAGCAACGTACAATTTTTTGTTTAGTTTCTTATTCACGCATGCTTTATAGATCTACTGTTATGTATATAATCACCTATATATTTTGTGATCTCTGTATACTGTTGTAAAATGGTGAAGAGATTCAAAAAAAATGACTGAAAAATGATTGAAGTTACAAAGAGGAAAGCAAATCCGCGAAAATCTACAGATCTAGCGAACAGACAGGACAAAGGAGATTTTTTTAAATTCTTCAAATTATATCTATCTTTTATATTTCAGAAAAAAACATTCTCTCTCTTTCTCTCTGTGTATGTATGTGCAAAAATAAAGGGGGTCCAATCCCCGAAACCCCACCCCACTTCTGGATCCGCCAATGAATTCTATTTCGATCATTCATGTACCACAGCATCAAGCTCGTTTATTGTGTAAAAAATTATAAAATGAGTTTAAATCAAGTTATATTAGGTCTATATTTAAACAAAAAATAAAGCCAATACAAAGTATTTATAATGAAAATATTTGATCGTAATAAAATCCGATCTTTTTCAGAGAGCGTTATGCAATTTTTATTACCCCCCCCCCTTCACGAGAGAATCTAGTCAAAGGATGAATGATTCGTAATGTTGCTCGCTATGAAATAAATATAATGCAATTAAGCCAAGTTTGTAAAACTTGTTTACATTTACATATACAGACAAGAGTAATATTTGGTTGATTGAAAAAATTATTTGCATTTTTTCAATCAACCAAATACCAGTAAGCTTTCCACCTTTGAAATTTCCCCTGAACAAATAGACTGATCGTCGTGGACCACGTGCGTCCAAGTGCTATGTGGTGAAAATTATTTACTGTTCAGTTAGCAATGGATTACATGACTTCTGAGATGCATATTTCAATAAAAGTAAAATAGGATATTTCTTTAGACATGTGCACATCCCTGTAACGATAGCAGTATTCAGGTAAATATCTTTATCACTGCGTTCGATGCATATTCTAGACCTGCATGCGTGCATATCCAAACGGTTTTTGCTGTTTTCCGTGTTATTTTTTTTCTAAATTGCAGCAAATGCATTCAAAAATTATTTACTTCTCAGTTTTGTTATAGTTTTTGTTGGATTTTAACTTTTAAAACATGTTTTTGGTCAGTTTATGGATTTATGACAACTTTGCTATCGGAGATGTGTACATGTCGACAGTCAGGCTAGAAAATCACTCAAGTGAAACAATTCTACAAGGCTATATATAGCAGGTACAGGTGGCCAAAAATCTTCGATTAAATATGGTGGAATCGAAGAAATATGGCGGACAAGGGCGTACAGGAATGTAGTAAGTCGTACAAAGATGAAAACTGATGCCTTTTTAAGAGTTCATGTCAGCTTTAAGCGTAAACTGACCCAAACCATATTATACTCGATAATTTGGCCAAGAATTAGAGTCATTCCTTACGTAATTTAAAGACACTTCAGGTCTTATTCAATATTGAATGAGAAAAACCGAAAGATTAAAAAAAAAAGCAGTTGTGAATTAGTCCAAAATAAAAAAGAAACTACCATGATTAAACAATAAGCAAAATTCAAATTGTTATAATTAATCATGGAAAGCATTATCTGCCCTCGTTTATTGTTAACATGTTATTTTGTCCAATACGATTTCTCGTAAATCTTTCTTCAAACTTGTACATGTACTTTCTTTTTCTCCCTTAGATCTAAAGCAGATGAAAAAATGGGTCACCAGGTCTCATGTGATAAAAAGATAAAATTTATTTCTATAAGTAACCGTCAGACAATGAATACACATAGAAGTTAATTTTGAAGAGTAGTAGTGAGATATATTATGAATTGAATGAGCAAGTTGAAAAATGATCAGAACGATGAAAAATCATGATTAAAAGTGAATTTAAGCAATACAATTTGCGAGAAGAATAAAGAGACTTCAAAATACATCAGATATGTGATAAGTAGTATCATAAAGGTACTATCATAAGCAATTCTCTTTTATATTTTTTATTTCCTAATTATGAATTAACATTTCAGATAACTATTTACAGCAAAAATCTTTCAATATTTCATTCTTAGGATCACGAAGGTATTACTTGTTATAGTACTACGTCTCCTTACTATCATGTTGTAAATTATCATGACATCTTAACAACACCCCCGAATCTACCTTTATATTTCAGTTGACATTTTTACCGTGTTTTAAATTGTACAGAGGCCCATAAAAATAATTTCATTTTGTATCAATATCGCTTTTTGAAAATCTATGCTTAGATTTAATTTTTTTTCTAAACAATTGATCAAACATGATACTTTATTTTATTATGTAAGATGTGGAAATGAAAAAGACTTACTGAAAATATAGGAGTAGTTTTGTTCATATAATTTCAATCTCAATTTCAAATCATAGAGTTATAAGCGGAAATTTCAGTGCCACAGTGCATAATTTCATGAGATTAATTTAATCAATTGATGTAGAATTATGAAATGTCAATCCAGAAAGTTCCACTGAAAAATTGTTGAAGAAATACATAATAAATAATGAAAAATAAATCAAATCGAATTATCAATATATGTGTAAAACATTTACCAAAACAAAAAAAATATTCTTTTGCTTTTACTTTTCCTACGATAAAGAATTAATTTCTGTAACCAAATACAATAAATAATGTTCAATATAGTATAAAGGCTTTTTCATCATATTCTAAAATTTAAAAAAGATTTATTTGTTATTCAGAGGTTTTCGGAAACCACTATCCGTTATGTTTTTCTTGATATTTAAAGACTAGTTAGTTTTGAGATGCACATGTATCGCCTACTTTATATCGTCATTGAAGATACCAATAAGTAAAAGGGTAACCAGTAATTCATTTGTCAATATGATTTATAAAGGCAATCCAAAAATATTAAAACCGATAAAATGACATTTATTATAAAAGATCCAACGTTCAAATAAAAATATGATCCTTAAACCTTATAACTAGAGTTAGTAAATCTAATTTAGTTTAATTATAATTTTATGCATAAACGCCTTCGGTGTTTACGCAAATTATGACGCAAATCAATCGATTGATCACATCGTGAAATCGAAAATAAGACAGTTATTCCTTAAATAATTTTTTTTTAAATTTAGAAACCGAAACTACAAGTTTTCAGTCGAAATAGTTCTTTGGTTTTTTTCAGGGCGCCTTTCATTTTCTTTTGGAAAATTGACTCAAATGTTCCTTCAGTCAATTTTTCTTATCACATGTCGTTCCTTGTCAGGTTTCCGTCTGTTTTTCTTTTCACATTTTTGATGTCTTGTTCTGAATAACGGCTTTTCCTTGGGTTGGCGGGAATTCAAATTCATTCAATAAGAGACAATGCACTTCAGTGGGAACAGTTCTAACTGGCTGTTACTCTTACAGGAAATGTAGATCAAATTCAGCTTATTTAGAAAATGAACAACACTTTTGACTTATGAGATATTATCCCAAACGTGTACTTTTACCATGGTTAGTCATTTTATGTTGCTAGCATATACAGTAAATGAAATGATTGAATCTTTTAAGTCATTATTATGGAGATAAGTTGAGGTCACAATAGTAAAAGGAGATAAATATTTACTTGATAAAAATGGGAGTCTTTAAGAAAAATAGCCACTCACAAAATGATCTGTCATTATAAAATTGATTCACTAATATCCTTGTCCTATTTCCAAAGTATCGTAGAGAGGATGAGGTGACAAAACTATGGTATTGGGTCCCTTTTTCTACAATGAATTACATAACTAGTAAATAAACAATCATTTAGGTTATTTTCAAACAAAAATGGATGAAAACGACACCTCCGGAATAGTATCAATAGTTCGTATTGTTTATCATTTCGAAGAATACTGCATTATCCATGAATTTTTAAGCCCTACTATAACAAAATTCGGCCTGGTTTGTGGCCGCATCTTTTATGAATTAAGGATATCCGATCCTCAGCCAGGAAGGATAACTCCAAAAATTAATTTTTAATTTGAAATGCATCAAAATGAAGCTTGAAAATGAAAATTTTTCATGCAACAATTTTCATTTTGTTCATCTCTATAAGATTCAAGGTCTTTGGAAGTCTTAGTAAAGGTCTTATAAAAATTGACATTTGTACCCTATTAAACGAGAAAAAATTAATACAGTTTTAGAGAAATAAGATTTTCTTGAATCCAGCCTTAGATACCAATGCTTATTAGCATGATATGAAATGAGAAGTGATTTGTGGTGTCTTGCAATGATAGCAAAAGCCTTTTACACTATGTACTATAGAATACATGACGGAAATAAAACATAAAAAATACCAAATAAGTAAAAAAATCATGACAATTTCTCTGAATGCCTGGGTACCTATCGTTTTTTTTAACCTTAAATATATTAGCTGATCAGTTTGCAATTAGAAAATGCATTGCTGATATTCCAATTCGCTTTTTCTGCAAAAATATTGGAGATTTGACAATTTTCAGTATATAATATGATTAACTTTAATCTATAACTTTAAAGAAATATTATGGATAAATTTACTTAGCTTTGTTGATTCAAAGATACTTTTATGAGTATTTCTGATTACTTAACTGCTATTTTTTTTTATACCTGAGGATCGGACTACCTTAAGATGAATAGAAAAGGTTGGATTAAGTTATATAGAAAGATGTGCATGTCCGAGGAAAATTTCTTTTATTTTAAAGCAATAAGTATTTCGATACCTCGGTTACCCATCAACTGGTTAATTTCTTTCCATAATCCTTTCAAAGCTAGAACACCTTATCTTATCCTCCTTCAATGAGTAAAAAGTCTGTAAAACAGTTTGTCGTGTGTTGCCACCTTTGTGACGTTTAATAATTTGTTTGAAATTCTCAAAAGTATTATTAATAATGACATATAATTTTTAGCAGACACAAGATATCAAGATGAGAAATAAAACCAATTTTGTAAAGGGAGATAATCCAAATTTACAGTAATTACCACTTAGATTTAACAGAAAAATCATGAAAATGGGTCTGAAAACTTTGGTCAGATTTTGAATGGTCAATCTCTGCCTCTCCTACCACGGTAAGACATGGAACAAAATTAACATTACAAAGCACAGCTATACAGTATTTCAGACTTTCACATTCAAGGAGGACACTTATTGATTACAATAAAAATTTTTAAGTAAACTTAAATTTATATATGGCTATTGTTATTATTTCATTAAAGTGGCTTACAAACAACAATTTTTCAATCCGATGATTAAATGCTGGTTTACTAGATGTTTATATTTCATTTTTAGCTCACCTGAGCTGAAAGCTCAAGTGAGCTTTTCTGATCACATTATGTCTGTAGTCCGTCTGTCCGTCCGTCTGTCTGTAAACTTTTCACATTTTCGACTTCTTCTCAAGAACCACTGGGCCAATTTTAACGAAACTTGCCACAAAGCATCCTTGGGTGAAGGGGATTCAAGTTTGTTCAAAATGAAGGGCCAAGCCCTCTTCCAAGGGGAGATAATTATGAATTAATGAAAAATTAATGGCATCTTTAAAAAAAAATCTTCTCCTCCAGAACCGCTGAGCCAGGAGAGATGAAACTCATGTGGAAGCATCCTCAGGTAGTGTAGATTCAAGTTTATTCAAATCATGACCCCCAGGGGTAGGGCGGGGCCACAATGGCCGACCAAATTTTTACATAGAAATATATAGGAAAATTCTTTAAAAATCTTCTCAAGAATGACAAAGCCATAATTGATCATATTTATATGGAAGCATCCTCAGGTAGGGTAGATTCAAGTTTGTTCAAATCATGACGCCCAGGGGTAGGGCGGGGCCACAATGGCCGACCAAAGTTTTACATAGAAATACATGTATATAGGAAAATTCTTTAAAAATCTTCTTCTCAAGAATGACAAAGCCATAATTGATCATATGCATATAGAAGCATCCTCAGGTAGTGTAGATTCAAGTTTGTTCAAATCATGACCCCCGGGGTAGGGCGGGGCCACAATTGCCGACCAAAGTTTTACATAGAAATATATAGGAAAATTCTTTAAAAAGCTTCTTCTCAAGAATAGCAAAGCCATGATTAGTTATGGGACTACCTTTTGATTTAAACTCTTTAACAATAAGCCAATTTCTACTTTTTCCTAGCCACAGTGTTCAGGTGAGCGATGTGGCCCATGGGCCTCTTGTTTATATTTTATATTTCATCACAGGTAAGTGATAAAGATCAACTTACACATTATTTCAACTAAATTACAAAACTTGAAATGTGCAACAAAAGCCTTTTTAAGCATAACAATACTCATTGAACCTAAACGTCAATTGTTTTGGAACAAGCAATTTTTGGTCAATTTACCGGAAGGGGGGGGGGGGGGTATGTCACATCAACCTTTAGTTCTTCCATTTCCTAAAGCAAGGTTTCTTTTAAAATTCAAGATACAGGTATATAATCTTTCTCAATTGATTCGAATCGCAAGAGTATGATATACGTATGAACAATATATAAAACGAGATAATTGATTGACATGTGGAAACAAGTTGATATGAAACAAGAATATCAGCAGTCTCGTTTAAAATCATTATTTCGTAAGTTTTATGGTCGATACAATGGTCTTGTCAGCAAATGCAAATTGTCATTGAGTCAAATGCTGGCTGACGTTTTCCATACTAAATGTTAAGCCATTATTAGTGCACTGAATTGATGACGGATTTTTTCGTTATCTCCGGATCATGACAAGGAGCACACGGCGGGTGTAACCGATCGGCAAGGGATGCTCACTCCTCTATGACACCTGTTCCTACTTCTGATGTTTTGCAGGTACGTTTTTGGTCTGCTCCTGTTTTGTATTGTTTTATGGACTTATTTGATCTCGAATACTGTTTGTTACCCCTATATGTTTCAATGTTTTTAAATGATGCAAAACAGTATATTTGAATGCTGTCAACAATAAAACATGAACATGCCTCTTGATCGGAAAAATAAAACATGTTTTACAATTTTCAGAACCATGTCTTTCAATATGCATGTAATTGCATATTTTGTATAAGACTTTGTGATCTATAAAAAGGAAAACCACGGTTAATACATTTCCCCGAAGAATACAGATTTCCTTCATTTTCTAACATTTGTAGATTCTTTTAATATAATTCTTTTAATATAATGTTTCATTCGGCATTGCGCATGCATGTATGGGAGGTTATATTGCTAGGTACTAGAACTACACATGTAAACAAATTTCATAAGCAAACCTGAATAATTCACCCAACGTAAAAACAAATTTCAACTAGATGCTGTCATGAGACAGTAATACCCGCACTAAGGTGTTTGCCTCTAAATACACGCTCCTACATATTGGGCGGCTTTCCAAAGAAATAGTCAAAACAATTCTATAATTTACATGTATTCATCAAATTGAGTATGAAATTCTCAGACCATGTGACCTATAACTCAGAACCTTTTATATTTATTTTATACATGTTTAATTCATTATATACCAGTCTGAATTTTATTAATGATGTAAATTCATGCACGGATCTGTGGGGGGGGGGGGGGGGTCTGGACCCCCCCTGGAATTTACAAGGTTAAAAAATGTATATACTAAAACAAGGAAAAAGTTACAATGGACCCCCCTTGGAAAATGCAGATCCCCACCCTGGTAAACACGAATATGTGTAAAATAAGTATGAAAAGTTAAACATTTGCGGCAATAGGAGTCACCACTACTCCCACCCCACCCCCACGATATATCATATAGGTTTTTGACGTTTGGGTGAGTTTTACTTTAGGTTTTTTTTTTTTTGATTGTCAATTTCTGGTATAGGATTTTTTTTTTGACTGAGATGGACCCCCCCCCCCGGAAAAATTTTTGGATCCGCGTCTGAAATTAGATTTTGATATATGTTTTGCTCATAATAGGACCTTTTTTATATTTACTAACCCCCCCCCCCCCCTCGACACCACAATGACACAGCACATACTTTTTGGAATAGGCTAGAAATGGTTTGTTAAAATTTAATATCGTTTGTTATGAATTAATTTAAAATTTGTTCTTGTACTATACATATGAACATGTAAATTTCTACATCACATCACGTTGCGTCACCCATTATCATATTTATAGATTAAACATCATTTGGTACACCTCGGCTGATTCCCACTTCATCTGATAAGGTGATGGAATCGACGAAGGTTCACCAAAATGGCACATGGTTGCAGTCTGGTGTGCATTGGATTAATTCATTTTGAGTTATAATTGGATTTATATTTCATGAAGTTGAGACACAGGGAGTCGGTAAGTAGAAGTTTTAGTATAGTGGGGGGTAAAATACACCCAAACTATTAGGTTAAAGTTTAAAAAGGGTGAAAGATCATCGCATGCCACACTAGACGAATTTCATATTGTGAAGTTATCTCCCGTTGTCGATGTGCCATTCAGTTACTGCCCAATACTGGTGCGGATCCAGAATTTTTTTCGGGAGTAGGGAGGGGGGTTCACATCTCAGTCAAAAATTTCCAGCCCAGAATTTCGTGACAAGCAGGAGAAAAAAAATGAAAACAAATAAAAAAACAATGATAGTGAGGTCAATGTTTTCTAAGTTTATAGGGAGAGGATGTCAAGAGTCATTTTTTACTTGCTACAGTATATAGTCTTGTTTAAATAACAAAGCAAATGCCAGATGGGGGGGGGGGGATGGGGGGATTCCAATCTTCCTACCAACTTCCTGTCCCTGAAATAACAATGTATTTTGTTATTCCAGTTAAATAGTATATTTTTTTCCATTTGACTAATTATTATACATATTTTGTTTCTTGTGTTTAAAGTATGTCTGTCTATAAGTCTGCAGAAATTAAATCCTAGCTAGCTTGCCCATAAGTTTTAAGTGGGATTGACTATACAAATAGCTTCCACATTTTATAGGTTTATTTCTTGTGACAATTAAGACCTTTTATTTGGGTACCATTAATTTTTACCTCTGATCGCTTGACATTGGATACACATACTCTGCCTAAATTTTGATCAATAGGTGCTAGGGCTTTCATATCATGACATATTGTATTCATTGTGAACTGTCAACAGGTATAAATATGTTTGACCTTGACCCTAGAGTTTGAACCACTTAAACAAAAAAATTAACCTTGGCAATTAACTTTTGAACAGGAATTACTAGGGATTTCTTTATTTCACATATGCATTCCTTGTGACAAGACTTTCTTCTGATACTTACAATTTGAACCCTTTGACCTTGACCTTTGATTTTGACATATATTTGAGAAACTTCAACCTTCGCCATAGGCTTCCATACTGGGACATCAGTGTTTCACAAACACATCTTATCTTCATTATTATTTGGTGGTGTCTCCATATGAGGGAAGATGTATTCACAACAAACAAACAAATCACTAAAGAAAATATAAAACATGAATATGTTGGTCATGCATATCTCTGCAGGAAAAAAAACAGCTTTTCAAATACTCCAACCATATTGTAACCCTTTCAAAACACTCATTTGAGCTTTTTTTGTTTCCTTAGCATATAATGTCTGTCGTGACGTGTTGTCTATCTGTTTGTCTGAAAACTTTTTACATTTTTAACTTCTCTAGAACCACTGGGCCAATTTTACCCAATTCATATAGAAATATGTACATTTGTATGTCAGACTCAGTCCATCTGTCTCAATAAATTTAACCTTGGTTATCACGGTCATATCTACTGAATGAGAAGAGACATTCATATTAAACTTATGTATTAGTATATTTACCTGTGAGAATAGCATGGTTTTTTTTTTTTTTTTGTTACATGTGACCTAGAAGTTTGACCAACTTGCAAAAAAATTATCATTTTGAAAGAGAAAAGTTAGGGCATTCATATCATAATGCATGTATATTATTACCTGTGATAAGACCTTTCCAAATGAATCATTGCTTTTACACTGTGACCTTGACCTTGAAGCCATCAAGCCTAACCTACTTTTCAAAAATGTTGCATTTGCTTATAACTTTTGATTGAGATGAGATATGACTCTCACATTTGACATGTACATAAATTACTCATAAGAATTCAAGGTGTTTCCCAGCATGTAATTTTTTTTTTTATGCACCCGAATTTTTTCGGGGCGAATATTGTTTTTGTCCTGTCTGTTTGTCTGTTTGTCTGTTTATCTGTTTGTGTGTTTGTCTGTTGTCAACTTTAACCTTGGCCAAAACTTTTGAATAATAAGAGATAGAGACTTCATATTTGGTATGCATACTCCTCTAATAAAGTTCTTTCAAATGACATCAAGGTCAATGACCTTGTGACGTTGACTGTGACCTATATGCTAAAAATAGGTTTTTCAACTGTTTGTCATAACTTTTGAACCATAAGAAATAGAGACTTCATAATTAGTATGCATACTCCTCTAATAAAGTTCTTTCAAATGACGTCAGGGTCAATGACCTTGTGACCTTGACTGTGACCTATATGCTAAAAATAGGTTTTTCAACTGTTTGTTATAACTTTTGAACCATAGGAGATAGGGACTTCATATTTTGTATGCATACTCCACTAAAAAGTTTTTTTCAAACAACACCAAGGTCAATGACCATGTGACCTTGACTGTGACCTTTATACTTAAAATAGCTTTTTCCACTTTTTGACATAACCTTTGAACCATAGAAGATATGGACTTCATATCTGGTATGCATACTGCACTAATTAAGTTCCTTCAAATGACATCAAGGTCAATGACCTTGTGACCTTGACTGTGACCTATATGCTAAAAATACCTTTTTCCACTTTTTGCCATAATGTTTGAGCCAAAAGAGATAAGGACTTCATATTTTGTATGCATACTCCACTAATAAAGTTCTTTCAAACAACACCAAGGTCAATGACCATGTGAAGTTAACTGTGACCTTTATACTAAAAATAGCTTTTTCTACTTTTTGCCATAACTTTTGAACCATAGGAGATAGGGACTTCATATTTAGTATGCATACCCCACTAATTAAGTTCTTACAAATAACACCAAGGTCAATGACCTTATGACCTTGACTGTGAACTATATGCTAAAAATAGCTTTTTCAAACTTTGTTGACGCCGGGCGCATAGTGTTTCACAAACACATCTTGTTACCCCTTGACGTTGATGTTTTACATAATTTTCAAAATATTTAACTCTCCTAAACGATGATTAGGCTTCTGAGTAACATTAAGGAAGACTTCAAGGAAGACAGGGCTTTTTGCACAAAAAACGTCATTTTTCAACCCACATTTGACCCCCGGGGCAAAATCTAAATTCCAAAACCTTACTGCACATCTACATGACACCACCAACCATCTCCCAAAAGATGATTAGGCTGCTGAGTAAAATGTAAGAGGAGTTCAGGGAAAACTGGGCTCTTTATATGAAAAACATTATTTTTCGACCCCATTTGATCCCCCGGGGCAAAATCAAAATTCCGAAACCTTACTGCACATCTACATGACACCACCAATCATCCCCCAAAAGGTGATTTGGCTGCTGAGTAAAATGTAGAAGGAGTTCAGGGAAGACGGGACTTTTTGCACAAAAAAACGTCATTTTTCGACCCCCATTTGACACCCCGGGGCAAAATCAAAATTCCGAAACCTTACTGCACATCTACATGACACCACTAATCATCCCCCAAAAGATGATTAGGCTGCTAAGTAAAATGTAAGAGAAGTTCAGGGAAGATGGGGCTTTTTGTATAAAAAAACGTCATTTTTCGACCCCCATTTGACCCCCCGGGGCAAAACCAAAATTCCGAAACCTTCCTGCATATCTACATGACACCATCAACCATCCCCCAAAAGGTGATTTGGCTGCTGAATAAAATGTAGAAGGAGTTCAGGGAAGACGGGACTTTTTGCACAAAAAACGTCATTTTTCGACCCCCATTTGACCCCCAGGGGCAAAATCAAAATTCAGAAACCTTACTGCACATCTACATGTCACCACTAATCATCCAACAAAAGATGATTAGGCTGCTAAGTAAAATGTAAGAGGAGTTCAGGGTATATGGGGCTTTTTACATAAAAAACGTCATTTTTCGACCCCCATTTGACCCCCCAGAGCAAAATTAAAATTCCGAAACCTTACTGCACATCTACATGACACCACCAACCATCCCCCAAAAGGTGATTTGGCTGCTGAGTAAAATGTAAAAGGAGTTCAGGGAAGACGGGACTTTTTGCACAAAAAACGTCATTTTTGGACCCCCATTTGACCCCCGGGGGCAAAATAAAAATTCTGAAACCTTACTGCACATCTACTTGACACCACCAACCATCCCCCAAAAGATGACAAGGCTACTGTGTAAAATGTTGGAGGAGTTCAGGGAAGACAGGGCTTTTTGCATAAAAAAACGTCATTTTTCGACCCCCATTTGACCCCCCGGGGCAAAATCAAAATTCCGAAACCTTACTGCACATCTACATGACACCCCCAACCATCTCCCAAAAGATGAGTAGCCTACTGTGTAAAATGTAAGAGGAGTTAGGGAAGACGGGGCTTTTTGCATAAAAAACGTCATTTTTCGACCCCATTTGACCCCCCGGGGCAAAATCAAAATTCCGAAACCTTACTGCACATCTACATGACACCCCCAACCATCTCCCAAAAGATGAGTAGCCTACTGTGTAAAATGTAAGAGGAGTTCAGGGAAGACGGGGCTTTTTGCATAAAAAACGTCATTTTTCGACCCCCATTTGACCCCCCGGGGCAAAATCAAAATTCCGAAACCTTACTGCACATTTACATGACACCCCCAACCATCTCCCAAAAGATGAGTAGCCTACTGTGTAAAATGTAAGAGGAGTTCAGGGAAGACGGGGCTTTTTGCATAAAAAACGTCATTTTTAGACCCCAATTTGACACCCCGGGGCAAAATCAAAATTCCGAAACCTTACTGCACATCTACATGACACCCCCAACCATCTCCCAAAAGATGATTAGCCTACTGTGTAAAATGTAATGTAGTTTAGGGAAGAAAAGTGTAAACGACAGACGGACGGACGGACGGACGGACGGACGGACGGACGGACATGAGTAACAACAATATACCCGAACTTTCTTTAGAAAGTGCGGGTATAAAATGTAATTTCAAAGAAAGTGTTCTTCAGCCAAGAACATATATACCAGTAGATGAATTATGCTAAAGCAAATCTTTTGTAACATTCAATAGAGAAAAGATATAATAATAAACTAAGGTTTTAAAAGGTTTCATACATGTATATGTAAATCAACACCGTGGAATCACTTCCATATCCAACTTTTGTAGACATTACAATGATAACTATTCTGAAGGTTTCTCCATTCGATGAATATATTCCAGGATAAATTTTTCTTCGTCCGTATGCAAAGCATTCGACAACTGAACATCTACTGTTTTTCTATCTTTTATCTTGATGAAGTTATGAAACATTATATCATCCATTATTATTTTAACGATTATTGTTATCGTTAATTTGCCCAGGACTTTCTCTGCATGTTTTAATACCCAAAGCTTTTTATTTTCCAAAGTGTAGAATTTATTTTCATACTCAATTACATTCAGTTCATGGCTGCGCATTCCGGAAGTGAATACTTCAATTAATTCTTTTGTTATTGATCTTTCTTTGAACATACTGGTTATAGGATTTTTAGTGTAATAGATATTTGACAGAGAGACATTCACCCTTTTCTTTCTTTGTAGGTAAACCATTCAGTGTAATAAAGCTCTTCCATTTGTAACCACTTATTCCGTGTAAAGGTTTCACAGAATCATGAAGTTGATAAACTGAAATGTTCGTAGGTCTTGGAATAATTGTACCGGAAATTTGTACACTGCCAAAAAGTCTTATATAAAGCATTTGTAACAATAACAATTCCAGTACTTCTTTCGAATAAAATTTTTCTTTGTATTTAAACACCTGCATTGACATGGTCCTGAATGATGTAGTATTGATGCAATTATCTAACCACTTTCCTAAAAGCTTTCCCTCAACTGATGATAAATAAATATTCGGCAAATATTAGATATCTAATGGATTCAAAATGATAGGTGCCCCAGAACTTTTGGCAAGGGAATATTTTACTTTTCCTTGAAGAGAAGCAGATTCTACAGGGTATTCAATGGAACTATAGGCATCGCATATTGACAAGTCAGTTTTTGTAAAAGTATTACTTCCTAGGGAACAAAGTTTTGTGCCCACACTTTTCTGCCTAACCTTTTTAGACATATTACTTTCTCTCAGTGAACGATGCACAGCTCTACTTTTGGGCAACGAATCATTTGGAGTTTTCTGGTAGTTTACAGCGCTTCTTGGTCGTTTTACTCTGGTTTCCGAGCTTGATTGTGTTACTCTGGTTTCCGAGCTTGGTTTTAATACTCTGGTTTCCGAGCTTGGTTGTATTACTATGGTTTCCAAGCCTGGTCGTATTACTCTGGTTGCTGCGTTTAAACTGCCGCTGGATTGTTCTTTCTGTGTGTAATTTTGCTTCAAAACACCAGACGAGACTCGTTTAACTTCATTTGACTTTTCCGATGACAAATATTTTTTGAGTCCTTATAACCATACTTTGAATGTAAAATAGGGTGATCATCAAAAGATGCCATAGCTGAGGATGTTGTAGATATCTTGAGAATGAGAGGCTGCCATTGCAATCTTTGTCTTTGGCATAGATTTATGTTTAACACTTAAAGTGTTTTCAACAGGGAATGAATATTAGCAGGCTCCTGGTAGGACAGACTCTTAGAGTCAGAAAAGGGACTTGGTATGATAAAGGAATCGGATAACAAGGTGCATTTCTTTTCATTCTGTCCTCTGTAGTCATTACTAGGTAAAGTTTCAGCTGAAGGAAGTAATCTCTTTTTGGGAGTATCTGATTCACACAAAAATTGAACTTCCGAGGGGTCTCTTGTGTTGAGGGTTCTAATGAAACACATCCCCGAGCAGAAAATACATATGCTTCAACTCCTTGATATCCTTGCGCAAACCTGCTGTCAATATTTAATTTCTTTTCCAACTTCATCCAGTAGTATCCCCCAGCAAATCCACCTTGACTAATTCTGATTGTGGATTGAATGCTCAAACCGAGAAAATTTGACCCCTCGAAAATATGTGATTTTACAGTATATCGCACTACAAGTTCAAACTAACTTCTATGTGTATCAATTACCTGACGGTTACTAATAAAAGTAAATATTTTTTTTATCACATGAGACCTGGTGACCCATTTTTTAAACTGCTTTAATCTAAGGGAGAAAAAGAAAGTAAAAATGTAGTATATGAAGAAGGATTTACGAGAAATCGTATTGGAATAAATAACATGTTCATATTAAAAGCCCTAGCTAATGCCCTCCAGTAATAAATATAATTTAAATTTTTGCTGTAAAATCATGGTGGTTTCTTTTTCATTTGAGTGATTCATAACTATTTTTTTAATCTTTCGATTTTTTCTCTATCAATTAAAATTGAAGACCAGAAGTATCTTTCAACTACTAAGAATATTCAAACGAAAGATAACAATATCGTATTGCAATAGAAATGGAACAAATTTTAAAAATCAAGAAGAAAAAAAAGGTTTTTTGAGGAAAGCAAACTTTTACAGCTGGTTCAAACGATAACATTGAAATTAAAATATATCACTTATTTACATGTGTGTTATCTCTAAGTCTACTACTACGCACTGCACTGTTATCTGTTGATCGTGCTGCATGAATTGATTTATCAATGAACATTTCCCGAAAACCTGGATTACATAAGTTTAAACTGGTTACCATTCAGTCGATTGGATGTTCAAAATAGACTTGGAAAAACTAACGGTTTAAAAATAGGACTTGTATTGTAACATATATATAAATATAAGTTTTTCTACAACTTACAACAGTAGCATTAATCAAAATGGCTTTCAAGGAGTTGCAACCCTCAGAAATATATTTCAGTCAGCGCACGATTGGAAGCTGTTTTAGAAAAAAAACCAAACATGCAAAGAAATCAATAGGAGAAACTTTAGACGATTTAGTAGTGGGACGCTGTAAAATAGAAGATATTCCAAAAATCAGTGTGGTCAAGAAAAATGGAGTTTGGGTATCAGCAGACAATAGGCGACTATGGATCTTAAGACAACTAGAGGCTTTAGGAATGTGTGAAAGAACACAAGTGAAAGTAAAAAAATATCTTGGTCCAGGCAAATATGTAACTGA
>NW_026923967.1:0-23164 GCF_032062105.1 Saccostrea cuccullata
ACAAAATTAACGCATACATAGAATGTGTATTTTTGCTTATTTCTTTTTAAGGAAACAAGGAGTTTATTGTAATGATAATTCAAAAACGAAATGTGACTTGCCAAAGCCAGGTGAATGTTCATCAAAATACTTATTTTAAATATATTCATTTACAGCACTTATTACATCTAGTACATGCATTTAGTTCGTCACCATCCCCTTAAATGCTTCAAACATGTTCATTAGTGGATATTTATTTGGTTTTTTTTTTTGTTATATCCCGATAATGACAAGAAGCGGGGGGGGTGTGAACCTCAATTTTCAATGCCTACATTATATCTAAATTTGCAAAGAAAGTGTGTGTGTGGGAGGGGGAGTCTAAGCCAAAAAGTCTCCAAACGCATTTTCGTGTGTGTTTGTTGGGGGGATGGTTAATGTATATGACACTTCTGATTTTTAAAGACGGTCCATAACTCCTTACAGGGGGTCAAGGGTTTATTTCTTAATTGTTTCTCTGTATAAAATTCATAATTGAAAATCTGAGGGGGTCCAGAACCTCTCCAACCCCAACACACTGCAGAAAAGGCTTTTAAAAATATCAAAATTCAAATTAATCAGGATTGTTGAGTTTTTTACTTTATACCCCCTGTTAATTTAACAAACAGTCTCACAACAGACATGAAATTAATTTGTACACATTTCATCAGCCTTTCTTTATATTTTTTTGGTGGGAAAAATTTGGGGGAAAAGATTTATTTGTTAAGCAACATTTAACTTGCCCCCGTATTGCGCCCCCTTTCGTCTTAATAGGCATTACCATAATCAACCTTCACAATTTACAAATTACGAAAGTGCAATTTACATATCACAAGTTGAAATTGAAGTCTACGAATAACATGAGGGAATCGGCAACACTTGCATTTGCGTTTAACCTTTCAAATTGTTATTTTACAATAAACAAATTGTAGAAAACATTACAAATTATGAAATTCGATTTACAGTTTACAAATACAGGTTAACATGTGTATATTTTAAGAATTACAGAGTTGGACTTTTGAACCCGTTGGCTTTCCATAGGTTGTTCCAAAATTATTGAGACATAGTGTATATTCTTTTCCCACATCTACAAACGTCTTTCAGGGAAAATTTGCAAATACATTTGACTAACACTTAGAATAAAAAAAAATGAAAGAAGTATTTATAAAAAAGAAAAATTATGATATATTGATGGGTCAGTGGTAGGGTAC
The DNA here is from genome assembly GCF_032062105.1 of Saccostrea cuccullata. Lineage (NCBI taxonomy): Eukaryota > Metazoa > Mollusca > Bivalvia > Ostreida > Ostreidae > Saccostrea > Saccostrea cuccullata. Next base: position 1,227 of record NW_026923967.1, read on the forward strand.
CTGGCACAGTCACGGAATCAGATATTAAAATATGCAACATCAACGTAAACGTTAAAAGTCCCGATGAATCCATAGTAGGAGCGAAAATATACAAATTGTGTATGTATTTTTATCAATTTAAATTTTAATTCATTTTTTGCAAGTTTGTTAAAGCTTCAAACAGAAATATGGAGATAATTAAAAGAATTATACGGAAGATAGTAATTTTATTTCAAGGCGATGCAATCAGCAATTATACAAAAATCTTGTGTAGTGCTATGTAGAACCTTGCCCAGACTAAATGTCCTCCTAAAACAATAACAATGCGATAAATGTGTCTAAGGGTTAATTTGTTTTATTGTTATATATTTTGTTCTTACAACTCATTCATAGTAAACAGTCGCCCGCGTGGCACAGTGTTTAGAGCGTCCGCTCCAGAGTCGCGGAGTAAGGAGTTGATCCTTTCTTAAGGGTTCAAATTCCACGATAGAGATCGTTCCTTCGAATGAGACAGAATAAACCGCGCGAGGTCCCGTGTCGCGGTAGGTGCTGGGAAGAAAAAGATCCCTCACTGCTCAATGGCCGTATGTGCCGAGTATCTGACAAAATTTAACTCTTCACTGTCTCCATAACAGTGAACATTTCTCTTGAGATACGTTTAACAATATACAAAAAAAAAAGCCACAAAATCTCTGGACGACCATCACTTATTAAAGACTAAATAGCGTAGAGTAAAAGTAAATGTATTAATAATTTCTGAAAAAGCTTCGTTTTACCAGAAAGAAAACATAAAATACAGATTTTATTGTGAGATTATGCGAATACGAAGGATTAACCGTATTTTGTGACTGATAACGTATTTGTGATATACATGTATATATCCCTCATGTGAATGAAAATGCATTTTCAAAAGGAGCATCTAACATGTTTAAATTACGGTGTTCTTATCGACAACAACAAAAATTGATATACTATCATACCACGATCAATCCCACTGTATAATTCGGTAGCCACTCCAAGCCAAGATGGTTGAGTAAATATACTATTGATTGAGATACAGGTTCTGTTGATATCGTTCAAGAATACATTGGAAAATAAGTATGATGACGAATTTGCAGATTTACAGTATTTCATTGCGGCTGACCAGGGTTCAAACTCCCGATTTTCTGGAACATCTTAAATGGAATTAAAGCGAAAATGTGAACATTTATTTCTATATATATACTAGACTACATTATATAATTTGAGGTTGCATACTATGTCTGTATATACCATGCAATGGGGGTACTTATTTATCATTCCATTCATTTGAAATACACAAAAGCGATAGAATCAAAAAAGCTAATCATTACAATACATAGTTGTATTCAAATCTGTTTCATGAATTTTACATGTACAAAATATTTCAACTAAAGAAAATGAAACTTGGAAAGTGTTTTAATAAAGATAATAATTTGTAAATAAATAAAATATGAGACATTGTTTATATTATTTTAATGAAAAATTCCATTAGCTAAAATTCATATCAAATTGAACGTTGATTCAGCTTACATGAAATAACATACCACAACTTTTGCATAAAGGTTGGTATCTTCGATTACAATCACTTTCAAAGTAAAATTTCGGAAATTCTGTGCAGTGGATACCAATACAAAATGATTCATTTTGATTATTTTCCATATCTAAAAAATAATGTATTATTACATTTTTACCCGTGAAATACTGTAATTTATTCATTGAATAAAAATGATATCCTGTCACAGTGTGAAAGGATATCAAAATGATATCCTGTCACAGTGTGACGAATATCAGAAGTGCGGGAAAACTCTCGATTTCCTTTCCCATTGCCGTAAAAAATCTTCCTTGACCATATATAAGATAGATGGAAATAAATAAACTATTCTGACAGCGAATAAAACTGTCAAAATTACCAAAAATATGTTTCCAAATTCATGTTTACAGTGTTTTCACTTCACTTAGCTATGACGTCTCAACCGCTTAACTATGACGTCACGAGCCTATGACTGTATTACAAAAAGACAGAGGCAAAGGAAAAATCAAAGAATCTTTTTTAAAAAATGTAATAAACAGAAAATTCAATGTTTTGTAGTTGAATATGGAATTTATTTCACGAGTGAGACAGGATTTTTGATATTTTCACTCGTGCTTCGCACTCGTGAAAGTATCAAAAATCCTGTCCCACTCGTGAAATAAATTCCATATTCAACTACAAAACATTGAATATCCGCTATTTATATGAAATTTCTATAAGCTGTTCAGCGATGTATGGTATATTATATTTATATATAATTCGTTTGTTATGATTAAACGATGACAACAGTAAGTGTTGACAATTGATTACATTATCTAAAATCATATTTTCCTTCATAATTTTATTAATAATTTAATAGAAATCTTAAATGTAAGATGTTGGAGGGGAATGGAATTTGGTGATAACGAACAGTATTTAATCTCAATAGTCCATTTCTGAAACAATACAAACAGGAAACAGAGCAACTAGGAACCTCTAGAAGCATTAGATGTGGGGTCAGAAGCCATAGAGGAGTTAGCATCCCTTGCCGACCTGTCATAATCGCTGCGTGCTTCTTGTCAGGATCGGACAAACATTAAATTCTGAAAATGCATTTTGAAAACAATGGCCTAACATTTAGTATGACAAAATGTAGTCAACCTTGATTTTATTGATTGTACCTACTCACAAGGTCATTGTGCCGAGCATAGGACTTTAAAAATGTTGACTTCAAACTAAAATGTTGATAATCTTGTTTCATAAATTTATTTGTTAATAGCTTGACTCGTTTTAGAAATAAAATCAAGTAGGAGACATAAATTCTACTGAGGTCATAAAGGTACATGTATATTGCTACACAACGAGGACATTTGACAATAGAATTGAAGTCATTACGTTTATCATACAGTTTTGTTGTTAAATTACCATTAATGTCTTATGGTAGTAAAATATCGAAATATGTTTGTTTACGTCATCTTCTTGTTACACAAACTTGGTAATCATTATCAAACAATAGCTGGGATAAGCACTAACTCGCAATATATCATATCTAAGTTGAAATTATTCATTGTTTGGCCTTATCCCACGGCAGCTATAATTTACATGATTGTATGTAATATTGTATATTTATGTGTTTTCGTTCATTTTCGTCGTTTATCTGGTCATTAAATGACATTTTCACTCAACTCAAGTTCTAATGCCTTCTCTAGTGTTTCAAACAACAAGAACAAGCTATGGAAAGGCTTTTCATATTCTGAAATTTACTCTTAATATTCGAAAAGTTGTGGATATAAATGCATATTGCTACACAACGAGGAAATTTGACAATAGAATTGAAGTCATCACGTTTATCATACAGTTTTGTTGTTAAATTACCATTAATGTCTTATTGCAGTAAAATATCGAAATATGAAACAGAGGAGACAGACCCTATTTAATATTTATTTCAAGTTTACGACAATATATGAAGTGGACACATATATGAATTTCATGTAAATGTTTAGGAACATAGGCTTCATATATGTATGAAAGTACATGTACAAATATATTTACTGATAAAAAATGCAAAATATTCACATGAAAATTCCGATGTATTCATGGAAGACTTGGTCTTGAAAAATACATAGATATTGTCAATAAGTAACTCAAGAACATTCTTCATACAAATATCAACTTCGAGGTAAATGTGAATCCTTGGAATATTTTATAACAAAATAATTTTGCAAATAACCAAAGACAAAGAAAGTCATTTAACATGTTCCTTGTATTATAAAAGAAGCAGTGTCTATAATGTCAAAAAAGCTGAAATTTAATTCATCGTGGTAAATTGTATAACTTAGCTAGTTAAAAATAAATAATGTGCATGTATTAAAAGAGTTCTATTACCAGCTGACTGAAATACTGAATAAGCCCTTTGTCCACCACATTCGTCAAAATAATGGTCATCAGCTCCGATATTACATGTAACATTACATGTCTCTGATGGTTGTTCTTCATTCAAATTCAGAGGATTTTGTAAACATTTGCATTCGGATCCCTAGGTAAATATTCCAATTGCGTAAATGTCAAAATAACAATTATTAAATTCGTTTTATCCCTTTAACGGCCAGAGATTTTGCAATTTTTCTACATAAATACCTAAAAAAGTTCAAATAGAATTTTAGACATTTTTTAGTCACTTTTACATAGAGTAACCCATATATTTTCTGAAAGGTAAGATCCTAAAGTATTTGATTATGCAGAGTAATTTGACGTCACGGTTGCCATGGCAACGTTTGAGACCCATAATTGCCAAAATATGTGCTTTTCTCTTTTTATTCTTCCCTGAAATACAAACAATTTTACAAATAATGTTTCCAAACCAGAGGATATGGTGTTACTATTAAAACAAAGCATGCATTCAATTAGTTTTTAGTTTTGCTGGTCAATTTTATTTAATAGAAAGAGTTTATACAATTACACAATGTCAATACCTCATCCGTTCGACTTCGGCTTTACAACTGTCTGATTGTCGTCAGCAATTTTTTAATCGCTCTCCCTCCTACAGTTTTTTTTACTGACTTCAATAAAATTTGGTACACATGTAGAGCGTACAAAGATGCACATTTTTTTTTTAATTTTGTATTTTCTTTTTTTCAAGGAACAGTGTATGTTGCCATGGTTACAAAAATAGCAATTTTGAGAAGGGGCTTCCTAACAAATCATAGGTATTATATATTTATTACTTTCAGTAGAGTGTTATCAATGGATAAAATTACCTGCCTAGTTCCAGCGATCTGCATATAAGAATTCACAATACCCTGTTATGTACTCGAAAATACAATATCATCAGTATATATCATTAAGTTTTATATGACGGCCATGGGGAGAGTATGACAAAGATCTATGCACACTAACTCTCGATTCCACCCTACATTTTACATAAACACCTATTCAATAAAAATGACATTATGCCATTACTTTTTTTAATAACAAACATGAATTATAAGTGAATGAATTATAATATTAATACCAGTGTCAAATTTTTAATTGCTCTTAATTTCAACTCTTTGTATAAGGATGAAGGGGGTGGGGTGGGGTTATAAGATATATATCCACTGTAATTAAGTTTAAACATCACCAGATTTAATTAAAATTATTTTTCAAATTTTCATTTCTCATGGATATGGCTATTTTTTTTTCAGTTTTCACTTCACTTCACTAATGTAATTTTTTTTTTATCTGTACACATACCCCCAGCTGTTTGTCTACGTTTACGACGAACAACGTAGTACCTGGGTTAGTATTAAACGTAGCGAAACAAAAACTTACAGCTGATTTTAATCTGATTGATCAATATAGTTATATGTACCTGGGAATATGTAATTGAAATCGGTAGCGTATGCATAAAGCAAATTGTAAATTTTTTACATCGGGATTAAAATAAAAAGACTTACAGTAATAATACGAGTTTATATGACTTTGGAACTTTTCACTCGTCTCAATAATATGCATGCATGTATTTAAATTTAGTCCACTCCACTTTTCCCTATGAAGGTTTTACCAAGTACTGCACATGTCTTCCATTAAACGGTTTATCATTACCTATGATCCCCTTCCCAAATCAATTATCAATGCAAATTCAAAATGAACACGAACTAGCTGTGCCATGCAGCATTTACAATAAATATTCCAACCAGGGCAAGTAACTGTTTGATCCCCTTTAAATCCATTACCCAGAGTAATCCTTTATCTCTATTTACTAAGAGACGTGAAGCAATATGTGTCTGTGTGGAAGGGGGAAGGGGTTACCGATGAGTAAAAATTAAAAGGAAGCGAAACTTAGGCATGGAATGTAAACAAAAATGGAGGTGGCAAATGGAGCAGCCTTTGAAGAATGTCCTTACTAAAGAAACCCTAAAATGAGTATTCTCGTGTGTCAACCTTCTTAAGAAAAACTGAGTGCATCACTTTGAGTCCAGTTTGAGTCACAATCTTGATCAAGTTATCTTTGCAGGTATATGTATCTGTTTAATTGCTTAATCTACTGATGAGCCCGCATAGGGCGACAGCGCAATTTTGATTAATGTTTGAGTTTTTCATTTTTTGGATTTCGTTTCATTGTTATAGATCTTCAATATTTTTAGGTGGTAATATCAGGGCAGGCTTATGCAAAGCAAAATCACCAAACTTTTTTTTCAGGGACCTAAGGTAAAATACATGCACTGGAAACAAAATGTTTAGATTACAAACACTTCGCATTTTCTAGTGCAAACTTGGTGTCTTTCTAATCACGGCCAAAATCCTCTTTCAATCTGGAGGCTACAGGCGGACTCTGGACCGTGGCTTGTGTTGATTATCGATGTATTCAGGCATTCATAAAGACCGCGTATATAATAGTTCATAGGTGACATATATTAGACTTGCGTGCAAACGTCTTTTCTTGGACTTGGCACTTGTATAAATATATTCATAATACATGTAGATATGAACCTGCGGTGTAAAAAGAATGGTTATTTGGGGGGGGGTCCTTCTCATCATGGTTTACACAGACAAACAAGTTTCTTGCAATTCACGGACAGTATCTCTGTCTGTGTCTGACAAAACACGATTTTTCTTCCATGTTTTTTATTCAAAGTCTCAATAGAAAAAACGGAATCTGAATCGCTACACAAAATTACATATCATAGGCGTCGGAACCGGAGGGTGGGGGGCTAGGGCCTCTTTTTTTGCAAACATAGCCATAATATAAACAATGAACATTTGATCGTAGGTTTAGACAGAAATTGTACTGAGAGAAGTTCGATATTGACCCTCCCCCTCCCTCCCGAAATAGGATCTTCATGAAGGACGAAGGACACTTTTTTTCGCTTTTCAAGTTTTTGGTAACTTGAATATTTTTTTCTCCTTTACTTTCCCCCTTCCTCTTTCTATATGCTACCGACGCCAATGCATATACTTCCATTGTATGTCCCACTTCGCTACCCGATCTTACATGTAATTCCCAATCATTTTACGATAAATGGACGAATTGATTACATAAATCATGAAAAAAATAACTGTCTCAAAAAGCAAAAACATAATTATAATTTTCTTAAAGACATATCATGGAACTTGGGGGAAAAAAATTGTCCACAACTCTTGCATCGATTACTTTTTAAAAACAATTTTAATATTCCATTGTTCCGTAGTATAGACACAAATGTATGACTTATGAAGTCTCACATATCCAAAATTAAGTTAAAATTTCGGTGAAAATATCGTAACGAAGTTAAGGTTACGGAAATTAATTCTCCAACTTTTATAATATAAGTTAAAACTCTCTGCAATAGTTAAAATCAAAGCTTGTTTTAGGATATAAAACAGAAGTATGAAGAATTTCGCTCCCCAAAGAATGAAAAAAAATTATATGTCATGCAAAATCCTTCCTGAATTACCATTTCGGAAGTAAATGTTTTTCTCCAATTCAATCTGTTATATCTAAAAAGGCATTGTCTTAAAAATAAATAGCTGACTCGCAACTAGTATAAATGACATAAGTTTTTTGGTAAATTTCAGTACTTTTTGAAACCTGCAATTAATCTGTCCGTGAAATTTAGACCAAACTCAGTAATGAAGTTAATTGATTTTTAGCGATATGCTATGATTACTTATGAAAGAAGATCCATGCATTTCTTTTTCGAGAATAGGTTTGATTTTATTCTTTTTATTCAAGATAAAAAAAAATTATTTAACATTCATCGCAATCTGTTAGGAACGCTTTTACGGCTGAGAATCCCGTCTTGAAATTTGTAAATAAATGAAGCGATATTAAGATTTGCATGGAATACGTTTTCAACATTAGGCCTTCATGATGTTCATATCTAACCTTTAACTACATATATATCGGTAAATATTAAAAAAAAAACATGCGTGTATGTTATATCTTAGAGCTGAATTCGATCTTAAAATTTATAGGATATAAGATAGTGCTTTTTTTGTTTTACTCGAAAAAGTTCCAATATTCAACAGTAAATATTTCTGTAACGGATGCTCGTACCTTTCAATGTCCAAAAGAGAAAATGTAGGGAAAATTTCCCGCTTTTAGGATATGGCATTCATTTTTTTTTTATCGTGTGCTGAAAGTGAGATACAGCCTACAAAGATAGCGCAAAATCACTCATTTATGCGTAATTTTACAAACTTCCCGCAGTTATATTCAATGTTCAATTCAAGTTTACAATAATTTCTTAACATCGCAGAGTAAAACTTATAATAGAAAAATTGTTGTGTTTCTTCTCTAGTTTCAGAAAATATCAAATGTTTTGTTGTATCCCAATTATTTACAAAACGCCAACAGTTAAATAATTGTGTTGCTGAAAATGCGTCAAAACGCGCACTTGGCCGTTAAGGGGTTAAAGCTCTTAATCTATTACGGAAATCTACGATAGCCTTAAAACAAACTAACATAGATTATAAAAAAATGAATTTATGTGATTGTAAAATTCAAAGAACCTCTAATAAATATAGTAGAAATATATAAGAAAAATACTTAAGAAACAAATAAAAGGTATATCTTCAAACATGTCCTTCTAAATGTTAATATAAAATGAGCCGTTCCAAGCAAAAACCCCTCTTATGTAATCTGACACAATTTTACGTCACAATAGAAAAAGCGACGTCAATGTTTTGCAACAAAAACTGCAATAAAAATATATCGCGCACTGACTGCGTTCCAAGTATATGCTTTGTTTTACGTCACAGAATTTTCTCCGTTGTGCTTTCTGCATATTTTCTTTCATGACTTTTGTTTCATAACATATCTGACTCTGATTGTTGTCAAACTGCATGTGCATTACACATTAAAACGACCTAAGAGTGTTCTGATTAAATATATAAAATTTGTCACAACTTCGATGATTATTCTGTTCCATGTTAAATATAAGTTTTTAGTTAAAGTAAATAAAACATGGAACTGTTGTTTAAAATTCAGATTTATGACCCTTTCTTATTTAACAACGACAAAAAATAATTACATGCAATGATGATATTGAGTGCATGTGAAAATATTTTTAAAAAGGAAGGGAGAGTAGTTTGAAATGTGTTCTTTTAATCCGAAGTCTTGGCGAAAATTGATTGGACTTGATCACATATCAAGAAAACTGCACAGGAATTAACACTAATCAAAACTAAATGACAGAATTGTTAAACCACACCAATATCAGATTTAAATTCGGGGTATTTTTTCATTTATTGCAGACCCAGATCCTCTTGGAAAAAAGTGACAGTTAGTTCAGCTAACAAAGCTACATTAATTGAAAAGACGTATATCCGATATTCTCCTTTTTTGAAATGTGTTGTAAAGATCGATAACTTGTTAATACTGTTGTAACCAACCCCCCCCCCCCCCCCCCCCCCCCCCCCACCACCACCACAACCACCGCCAAAAAAATTATAAGAATATATGTAATAAGCATATATAGAAATAAATACATACATATATATCTTTTTTTTTTTACAAAATTTTGGAAGTCCTGAAAAGTACCGTATTTGACATGCACACCTACATTAGTTATCTAATTGCTCGTCAAGTTATTCTACCCCCCCCCCCCGGGCATCATTGCATGCTGATGTTAACAGTGAAAATTTACACTCAGAAAAAATGCGGAGAGGGGCCCCCATGCAACCCCCCGGATTTTTTTTAATGTGCATTATTGTAAGCAGTTCACAATATTTGTTCACCTGAGTGTAAATCGAGTGCAAATAAAAAAAAATCATTTCCAAAATATTTTAATAAACTTGGATTTTCTAGATCTACTTTTCGTCTAGCCTAGCAAGAAGTAAATGTTCGTAATTTTCACCAGGAATATCACATGCAAGTGAACATAAACTGATTTTTTCCACAATGGTAGATCTTGGAAAATCAGAGAGCTAGGAGTATTTATCATATTATAAACACTTTTGTCGTATGATATGAAAAACGTTCTGACATGTTTTTTTTAAACGTATGTGCATGGGAAAATATTTAAGCGTTATCATTTTCAGTGGACCTGTACCAAGACAACTCTTTGACATTGTAGATGCAAATGTGGAAAAAAATAAAATAAGAAATAATAGTGTTTATTTTATCAATATATTGATATTCCATTAGAAGACAATAACATGATGGAATTCGTTGTATAAATATGCAATTTTTAATTTGCTGTTCATACAATTATCCTTAAACAATGTTTGCAATGATACATCATTTCAGTTTAAAGTGCTTACTGAAAGATACAAACAAGTCATTAAATGAATGTTGACAAAACAAAGTATACATAATTATGTTTGTCTGAAAAGCTCCTTAATTTTTTGCATGTCATTTAAATTGACATATATCTCATTTCTTTCCATGTTTTTGAGCGGTCACCCATTCAATGGTTAAACAGGCTCGCCATTGCTTAAAAACTTGCCTGAAATAGAGAGAGAGACTCTACCGCATCACTAGAAAAGCTAGCTCAATAGTGAGGCAGTATAAGTTCCCTATATACTGTCCGCTACAGATGTCAAACACAAAAGTCGGATATTTCTTGTATAAAAAAGGTTTCTAGATAACTTCGGAAATATCTTGTATAAACAAAGGTTCTAGATGAATTGTGAAACTTCAATGTTTAAAGTTAAATTGATTGATGTTTGTATGTTGTTATACGTCCATCTCGAGAATTTTTAACTCATATGGAGACGCCACCACTTGCCGGTGGAGAGCTGCAAAAAATGTCCTCCTACCAGCACTTAGGGCCTTTGAGCAGTAAGGGATCTTTTTCGTGCCAGCACTAACTGCAACACAGGACCGAGGTTTATACAGACTCATCCGAAGGACCGGTCTCCATGTAAATTTAACAAGAAGACTATAACACAAAAGTAACCTACACAACTCCTCCCTCCTCTTTCAGAACACGTGGACTCCTTGTAAGTTGGTAAGGATGGTCAGATGTTCTAATATTTGATGTTAATGAGGTGACAGAGAATGGCCAGCATTCCTCCCCCTTCTGCACACAATGGAACTTCTTTTTATGCGTGTAAAAATTTGGGTAGACTGGGATATAATATATTTTACTAATATATGAGAAGCATTTTATTCGAAAGACAGTCCAATGTGCAGATTTCGCACGTAAAACATCTCTTTATAAAATTTCTTTATGTGTTTTTTTTCTATGAAGACGGTAATCAAATATTGTACATTTGCTTAATGTAAGGACTTTCAAAGCTGCTCTGAATAGGCACCTGACTTGTAACTCGTTAAATATTTTTTTTGCTTTTGACTAACTGGTACATTTTCTGAGGACCTTCGTGATATATTATAAGTGTTGACCTGTGAAACTTGCCTCATAATATCCTGTTGTTAAAAAAAAACAGTGACATGTGTGATTTTTTTAAACTTCATACGGATCGTGAGAAAGTATGTCTATCTTTCACTTTGATAGATCTATGCGTAAAGCACAAGAGGATCAACTCTCATAATTTTGTTGTTAGATATAGATGGGGCTGTATTTTTGGCAATCTTCTATATATTAATTACATGTACGTGATTGTACTGTAGAAAACACAAGACGAAAGACCACCTTTAAGCAATCGCTTAATGGTAGCTTAATGGTGACTTAATGGTGGCTTAAAGAAGTTAATTCCTTTAAGCCACCATTAAGTCACCATTAAGGTGCAACTTACAGGTGCTTAATGTCCAAACTTCATTAAGCTACCATTAAGCCACCATTAAGCTGAGCTTAATGGTGACTTAATGGTCAAATCTCATTTAACTTTTAAGCATCTTATATAGAATCTTTGAAGTATTTTTTAGTTGTTTTAAAATCATTTACGCAAAATTTATACTGACTCATAATTTTTTCCCGATCGTAATTTCTACGAGTTTTTTGACAACATGCATAAACTTGAAAACACTGAGAACAACGTTAGCTAACAGCCACGGGGGCTTGCTTCCAGTGTCTAATTATTATTATTTTTTTAAATCATCTACAGTGATAATAAAATAAAACATCCTTTATCAGTGCCATATATTATTTAAAACAAAAATAATAAATCATTATTACATGCGGTGTTTTTATTTTTAGTGTATATATGATTTTTAAAAATAAATAATTATTACACACCGGGAGCAAGTCCTTGTGCAATATCTAGAATTTTCAATACCCAAAATCCATTTGTTCTTAAATTATCTTTATCTATGAACACAAAATACATTACTTTTTTTGTAAAAATGGTGTATATATTTCATATGTTAAAAGAAACATTCCACTACAGAATTCACGGGAATATAACTTTAAGTCAGATAATCTCGCTGTTTTTTTTTTTTTTTTTTTTTTTTTTGGGGGGGGGGGGGTACTGGTATACAAATGTTTAGTTTTCAAAGATTGAAGAAACAAAGAAACATTCCACTACAGAATTCACGGGAATATAACTTTAAGTCAGATAATCTCGCTGTTTTTTTTTTTTTTTTTTGGGGGGGGGGGGGTTACTGGTATACAAATGTTTAGTTTTCAAAGATTGACTTTTACCTGGGACCTATATAGGTCACTGCTTTTACATCATGAATAATTTTAATTAATACGTTATTTTTTTAATTTTTTTTTTAGATACAGCGGTAAGCATGCTAAGTATTTGTCAAAATCTAGATGGTCTTTTATTTCTTTTTTTTTAAATGCAGCGGTAATTATAAGTATCTGTCAAAATCAAGTCGGTCTTGGATGATTGTTACTTCAAAATCAATTTTCAGAAGAACAGCCGATCAGACTAAACATGACATCCGACGAGATTTATACACATTGAGAAACGGATAAGATTAACAGATTATCAGTGTACAGTACACCGACTGGTCAGACAATAGACCTTAATTAGGTGTCCCCCGTCCCCGGTTAACTAACAGGGAACTATACACACACAACGTACACTTAGAACTAGATTTTGATGATCAATTATTTTTACAAAATTTAAATTTAACGCAAGCAATTAACAAATTAAAAATTATGATTCATCGTAAAAAGTCAATTATTTTGATACCCATTATGATACAGAAAGAATTGAAACTGAATATGATATTCTAAAAAAAGTTTTTGTAAACGTAATTAACCAGGTAACTCAAGATTACGCGAGGATTGACACTAAATTGTTGACACAGAAACCGTTTATAACTGCAGTACATGTATATATATTTAAAAAAACAGGAAAATTTGTTTTTCGTCTTTCTTTTTCGATGATATATTTTTGCGTTTTATCTGTAATGAATTTATTTTCAATCATGATTTAAATGCTTACATGTATAAATTTTTCGAATAACACAGCGAAGAAATCCATCACATCACATCAATCTAAAATCCGAACTCAATGTTGATATATTAATGTGATAAAAGCCTTTCAAAAAGATCCACAAATAATATTGTTTTTATATTGATGAATTTATTAATTCAAGATTGTTTGAAACGTTCAACAAAATACTACTAATTACTTTTCCTTGTCCAAAAAAATTTTGAAAAAAAATAAAGTTAAATATTCAATATTTTTCTCTACATGCAAGAGCGGCGATAGCCTAATGGATATGGCGTTCGCCTTGAAAACAGAAAGTCATGGGATCGCGCCCCTGCAGCGGCGATTTTTTTTTTTTTTTGGAATTTTGAATTTCGTTCTTTTTACAATATTTTTAACAAATCAAGATATCTGCGAACTCTTCATTTATAATATTGATAACAAATCACTCCAAAAATAATTTTTCACCCATAAAAACAATATCATCGACGGTGTAATGTGAATTAATGGTGGCTAAATGGTGGCTTAATGGTAGCTTAATGGAGTTTGGACATTAAGCACCTGTAAGTCTACCTTAATGGTGGCTTAATGGTGACTTAATGGTGGTCTAAAAGTAACCATTAAGGACCTGTAAGCCACCATTAAGTAACCATTAAGCCACCATTAAGCTACCATTAAGTTAGAAATTTGGCTTAATGGTGGCTTAATGGTTACTTAATGGAAGCTTACTGGTGGCTTAAAGGTGCTTAATGGTGGCTTAATGGTGGTTTAAAGGCGGCCTTTAAGCCACCATTAAGCACCTATAAGCTACCATTAAGTCAAGCTTAATGGGAGCATTTCATCTTGTGAAATATACAATTTTTTTAAAAGCTGAATCAAATGCCTTGCTCATTTTCCCAGTTTTTCAGGTCATGATTTTATTAGTTAATTCATAATTTGAAATCTGAAAAGTACACTTTAATTATTCATAAATTACTGATTTAACATGTATATATCTAGTCTAAATTGCCTTTATACTAATACAGTGTACTTATATATTTATTCTTTCATTGCAGCCCCCCCCCCTTTCCTTCTAATATTTTTTAACAAATGAGGACATAATTAAGCAAAGAAAATGCATATGTAGTTGAGCGTTTAAATTTACATTGATATACCATACTTTACAAAATCCTTATGTCGTGTTCATTAATAAAAGCGCAAGCCCCTGCCCCTTAATGCTGTCTCTTGGTCAGTGTTTTGAAGGCAAAGGTTGGACAAGTAAAATCAATTATCAAAAATAAATTGATGGGAACTAAAATATTTTTTGTTGTTGCTGGTTTTGAAAGATTTGGGCTGAACTTAAGCGGTAAAATTGAAAGTGAATTTTACTTACTAAAAGACCTATCAATTATTTGTGATGTTTCCTCTAAGTCAGCGAATCATAGGACTATTTGAACTCCATTGGCATATTTTCAATTAATATCAGAAAAGAATGAACTGAACTTTTTCATAAAAAAGAAAAAAATATATATTTACAACAAATTAAACATATATATATATATATATATAATATATATTTACAACAAATTAAACATATATATATATATATATATATATATATATATATATATATATATATATATATATATATATATATATATATATATATATATATATATATATATATACATATTAAGCAGAACGGCAATACAATACTTAGTTTTTCGTATAAGTAATTCATGTTTTTATTACGTCGCTATGACGTCGAAAAAAATTATAAAATATGACATCGGCCATATAAATGATGCATATTTTGAATACCTATAAATCCGTAACGGAGCAAGATACACCTGTAAAAATTACAGGTTATATTTACCTAAGGTTCTACATCATTTTTCAACAAAATAGTCATTTTCGAAAATTTTTGACATAAGGGGGATTTTTGCTTGGAACGGCTCAAATGGTAAAATTAAACGAGTTTATCAACGGATATTCGACTATCGCTGCAAATATCAATTAGCAATAATCACTGCTTTAATCTTTAGTATTAGTCTGCATTAAAATTCCATTCGATTAAACTGATCTGGTAGTTTTGATGGAATGACAAGTAATGCATATAATATTAAATGCAAACATGGCAAGTCGACGTCGACCTAATGTTTATTGTCGGCACTTCTATTTCATTGCACCCTTTAATTTTTACTTTCATGAGTTTTTTATCTTTACTACCAAACTTGATATGATCCACCTTGATTTGAGTTATAGCGTGAAATTATTTTAACTTTGTCCATTGTACTTATTTTGAAATTCTAAATTAATTCTTTTTGCATAAATCCTACGCATCATCAAATTAGAAATAAGTATCCAACAAAAATGTCAAATAGGCATCGTTACATTCGAGATAAACGAGACCAAAGATTTTGTTCATCTTAATATTTAATAAAGTATTGCATTTCAATATATCTGAATGAAATTTTCAATGCAAAAGTCAAAACAGAAACAAATATTTGTAGGAAAAAATTCGTTTAAAATATTCAAAATTTTATAGCAGTTGTGACATTAATTTCGAATCAACAATCATATTTAAAATCCATTCATGAGGTAAAAGCTATCATATATCTGTAGCATTATGGAATTTTTTAAGGTCAATGTCTGTATTTGCAATATTTTTTTTTCTAAATTTTGGTTTTAATATATTTATAATCTGTAGATTGTTGTAGAAATTTGAGAAACGGTTTTCCTGTAGGAATAGGCACACGGTCTGGCTTTCATAGCATTTCAATAAAACGAAAAGGGGACAAGCTTGTATGGAAATTGAAATAAATTTCACTTACTTCTACATGTATAAATAACGTAACTCTTATTATTGAAAATTTGGATCTTTACAGTCATTGGAAGAAGGTTGAAGCCAGGCCCGGGGGATATAAAAAACTGAGACGAGCTTACATTTGATCCATTATCAAACCCTTTTTTTGAAAAGTGAGGCTAAGATCAAAATTGAGCTCGTCTCAGTTTTATGGCCCCGGAGTCATACAAAATATTAATGGCGTACTGCTTTCTTGGTAAATATAAATAGCTAAAAACTGAAAATTTATAGCCCTGCAGCATGGTAAAGGTAAACAAAAAAGTAATCTGAAAGGTGGAACTTCAGTTGTTTAAAAAAATTGAACTATTTGAGTCACTTTTTTAAATATATATCAATCATAACAAGAAAAGTGTCAACCAAACGCGGGTATGTTAAGGAAGCATATAAGTCATTTCTCGGGAAATTTAGACTTTTTGAATAAAATTAAGTTTGATAAATTACCAAAACCGCTGATAAAGGTAAACTGTTGTTAACTATTGCATACAGATAAAAGAGTGTCTAACGCTAAGACGTACACCACCGCCACGGCATCACGGGACTTCTATCTATAGCGAAATTTTCCTTAATAAAAAAGCTAACAGAACAACAATACACCGGAGTTTAATAATTTCTTTGAGCAAATAATATACTTGAAAAACATCTATTTTGCCTAAAAAGTGCTGCTCGAATCCCACTGTCCTTTCAGTAAAATAATTTTTTTACACATAAGAACGAAACCTTACCCTACGTTTTGAATTTTATACGCATGAACCGAGATTTTTCGAAAAAACACGCTTAACTCGGGATTCTAGGAGCACTTTCCAAGTTTGACAGAAGGTAAACTTTCCAACTGTACAAATCTTATGTTTTGAAATATCCAGCTTATTGTTGTTCTGTTGCATTATTTTTGTCACGAATGACAGAGGAAAGGCCGACCGGGATACGTATAGAGCTGACTGTCTTCGAAAGAGAAAATAATTGGTAAAAAAATAAATTAGCATACCTGTTTAATCAACTGAACTCCATATGATTTTCACAGAATATTCACGGTATTTCGTTTTAAACTCCATTTTACGTATCGTTGTACATGCCGTCTAAGCCAAATTCTCTTTACACGATATGATCAATTCCAAAGTCACTTGGAGTATACATATGACGTCATCGGTGATAGATTTCAATCAAAATAACAGATACTGCATAACAAAATTAAAACATTTTATTTTCGTTAATGTTTACACGTACCTATTCATTTTCTAGAGTTAAATTACATATGTAAATACCAATATTACGAGAACTTGTGTTATAAAATTGACGTCATCTCGCCTACTATGACTTCATAATATAGCACTGATCTAGTCAAGGTAGAATATTTTGTATGCTTCCTTATTACCCCTGCGAATTATACATACATGTATTAACGAAATGTATGATAATGAAAAACAAAGCATTATCAGACATTTGTAATGCTTTGAAACAAAATTACCTTTATTGCAAAAACGGTCTTGTTGACAGACAAGCATATTTCTTGACAAAATCCTGCAGAGGGTAGTTTTTGCATATCATAACTCATTGAAAACGTCTGAAGTGCCCTTTCTGGATAGCATCCTTAAATAATATAATATAATATTTCCACAAACCTATACAACCTGACAATTTTTACTGTACCAAGTACAGTACTGCATTCCTAAATGAAGTCAAAAACCTATGCTATCGTAAATCCTGCGTCCATAATCCATTGGTTTTAACCATATCCTATCATAGTGTCGTTTGGCAAGTTCCGAATTTTGATTAGTTCCGAATTAATATCAATTTAAGAGCTGATAAGTAATAAATTCAAAAGTGTAAACATAAATTGATAACTTTGGTAAAAAGGTTTTATCATGAGTGTTTGAATTATGTTAAGATTTTTTGTCGTGAGTTTGTGTTCGTTATTGTACTTGAAACACTCGACATTATTTTGCAATGCAACAAATCTGAATCACCGCCATTCGTATGTCTGCAGAAAAACCTATGTCAAGACGTCAATATTACACAAAAACAACATTCTAGATATCAAAAGTAAGTTTGATATGTATTCTAACAAACACCAAAGGCTTATAGAAAATAAATAATTAGAACACTGCAAGAAACATTTTCGTGTGGCCATTTTCCTAGTTCCAATTATAAACAATTTCATACATGTATGTTGAATCTCCGATTTTTCTTCATTGTAAACGTATCTGTTACAATACCTCCGATAAAAGGTGGGGGTAAAAAGTGATGGGGGTTTAATTCCGTCTGTACGTTAGTCGTCTGTCTGCCTGTACTTCGGTGCCTCTGTTGTTATGCTTTGCAGTGCCCACCTATTATCCGAACTTTTCTGATACCAATGAATGGAATTTAATGAGACTTTCGTGGAATCTTTGTTACATATTGCCATTCTGCACTTCCTATTCTACTTTTTGATTTGACACTTATTTTGCTTTGTCCATAGCAAAACATGGACACTGCAATTCTTTCTATAATAGTGTAGGGTGCTCATTTCTTGTCTGAGGATCCTCTAATTCATGTACCAGTGAATAAATTTTAATGATAATTTCACAGATTCTTTATTACATAATGCCATTGTAAACCTCTTATTTTACTTTTTGATCTGACACTTATTTCCTGTCTCAAAGAGCAAAAATGGACTTTGCTATTATAATCATCTCTAATTTCTCTTTATCCTTTGGAAATACCACTAATTTACTGAAATGCAATTATTTCAAGTTTTTCCTGGCTAACGTCTTGAATTGATGTTTTTAATTTGGGTTCAAATTGCATTGGAACCACTAAGGTATTCGGAACTGGACGGCTTATTCTACACTGGTAAAATAAGCACTTATGATAGCTTGCTAAAATAAAAGTTTTTTTTTCGAAAGGCAATATTCGCTTTTTTCTCTCTCTCTCTCTGTATATACAGGTAAATACGAAAACATATCTTTTTTTTAAACCATACCTGATATTTTTATCCAGGTCGACTTCCGTCGATAATTTCCAATCCAGAAATAATCTGATGAATTATGCATAGCTTTTCTAATAAGTACGCTGTTGTTCCCTCTACATATTTCCTGCGCTTCAAACCATGTGTACCCTCTGACTTCACACATCACATTTTCTGCATAAACAATTTTTCGATTAATGAATAAAAAAGTACTAACTATTGTAAACAGCTTTATTTTTTTTATTTTTTGCTGAAATTATCACAAATCTTGTATGTTTGATGATGAAATACTATCAACATAGATCCCTTGTTGATTGAAATTATTTTTAACTTCAAATGACAACTCATCCAAATCTCTAAATAATTGAATAAATATATTTCGTAGAAAAGTGTAATGTAACTGAAATTTGATAATCAAAAAGTTAAAGTACATGCATGTAATTTGATTCCGTTTATAATTATGTTCTATAAAACGGCGATTAGATGTGAAATAAATGAATAAATTAATATATGAAATGTCACCTCTTTGGTACAGAAAAGCAATCCATGGGACAAAAACGAATAAAGCACGCATGGTTTCTGCAAATCGGTAACCTGAAATAGATCATGCAAACAACAAAATTGACAATTTAATTTTTACCATTTGACTGAAGCCTGATTTGTAAGAAACTATTTTCACTCTTACATGCATTTAATTAAGAAATAAGGTATCATTTTAAAACATTTATTGGGATATAAATACGGGTTTGTCACGAGATTAAATTCCATAAAGCCTGAATTTAATCTCGTACCAGCCCGTATTTATAGCCCGATAGATGTTTTAAAATGATACCTTATTACTCATATTGACATTTGTGACTTATTCATGCTTTATATTTGCCTGATTATGACTTTTAACGTGTGAAATGCGTTATTTTTCAAACCCAACGGCATGTATGTAATCCACTGAACGCGCGTCGACCCTTTATGACGTCACAGAGAAATAACGTCAAACGTTTATCCATACGCACATCTATGACCTCTTGACCCCGTACCCGTATTTATACAGTTATAGATACGCTTAGCTTTCAGTGGTGTTATATAAACGGAAACATTTGCAAATGTAAATATTTCGATTTAAAACACGAACAGACTTCAATCCTGTGACCTTTGGTTAATAAATTAAAACATAAATCACGCATTACATGTATGCATTACATTGATTTGTTTGTTTATTTAAAATTTATGATTAACTACATAAAAATATGGTCCGATGTCTTAGCTAGTGAGCAAGCCTAGAAAAAAATGTTTCCTTTATAATCCATATTATATATAAAAATTCTATCTATGTTTCTAATGCAAACATATAAACACATATATAAAATTCTATGTTAATGCTTTTGTCCATTGTCGTACAGGTATAATTGTAGGCATTTAAAGGAACATCAAGTATACGTGTCGATTTAAAAAGATTAGACAGTATATAGGGAGAACGCAGATGCCATAATATGTTTGATATGACAGTGGAATAACGAAGTGAATAACAAAAAAGATAATACATGTACAGTTTAAATTCTCATAGTTTCAAAAATTATTTATAAAATCCCCTTACGGTTACAAGCCCAATTACAGTAACCACCCAATAACTATGACGAACTATGAATGAATTTAGAACAAGACAAGTTTTTGAACTCATTGCTAATCTTTTTGACACTTTGTCAATAAAATATGTTTAAATTAATTCAAATTCATGACATAATTTCTAGATCCTTAAAATGCATTTGCTTGAAAGTAACATTCAAGATTTAAGTTTCATGAAACTATTAACATAGAAATTTGTATAGATGGATTTCAACTTCAATGTATGCAACGTTTAAAAGTAATGTACTGCATTTTGTTTTAATATGAACGTTTTTTAGGGATAGTCTTACATATCAGCATTGGATTATGTACTTACATGTAAATACATGCTTATTCAAAAAAATTCATATCATGCAATAGATCAATATTTTGTCGATTAAATATTTTAAAAAAAAGCTGAATCAATCCAACATTTGTTTTTCTTTTATTTCTCTTTTTATAAGGAGGTAAATTTACTCACAGTTTTCCTTTTCTCTTACAGAGATACGAGTTTTTATTTGTGCTCAGTCATATCCTTCCTTAAAAAAAGAAAATACCTTCCTTGTTGTTGTTTCCTATGTTAAGGTATGGGTTTCACGGAGGAATGACTTTGTGAGCCGGAAGTTTTTAATGCAAATTGTAAAGATACACAAGAACGAATAGCTTACTGCATGTTTAAAGGTATCATTATTTAACACATGAGTGCGCTTTTACACGATTATTTATTAGTTTCGTTTTGTTTGTTAGGAGTGCCTACTCAAAGGTAACTAGATTAAATTCCAGTTTTGTTAATGCAGAAATACAATTATCCCCTCACAGTCTATGAGCTAGCCCATGAATTTTTCAGTATCGGTAACATCCTGATTGAATAATTTTCAGTCATTTTAAAAGAACATAATCTTCCCTGCATCTGAAAATAGTTTCCTCTCCCTGGGAATCAAAAAAAAAAAAAAAAAAAAAAAAAAAAAAATTAAAAAATTCCATCAAACCAAATCCCAAACTTCAATTTGTAACGTGCTTTCGATTTTTTTGAAAAGCGATTTAGAGATGAATTGTATAAGAAATTGTGTCTTTTGTTATATTTTTGAATAAAAATCAAACTCTGGTTCTTTTCACTCCCTCTCTTTTTCATAACTCTTTGATTCAATGTCTAGAAAGGTTAATATTACCTGCAAAATATAATCAATTCTACATATTTTAATTATGTAAGCTTCTACCATTCTTTAAGTAAAAACAATTATCTAATAAACAGTATGGATTATCTTATGTGCTCATATTTTATTAAGCATTAA
>NW_026923968.1:0-57500 GCF_032062105.1 Saccostrea cuccullata
TGAATCAAAACCAAAAACAGCTTTCAAAACGGGGAAAGGTTTGTTCCAGTTTGAGGTAATACCCTTCGGGTTAGTTACGGCTTCCGCCACTTTCTCAAGGTTGATGCGCAAGGTATGGCATGGTATGGGGAACGTAGACAATTTTATAGATGGCATTTTGGTCTACACCAGGTCATTAGAGCATCATTTTGTTGTACTGGATGAGCTTTTTCAGCGATTACGTCAGAATATTGTTCCTTTCAAATCGATGATGATGCACAATTCGATCAATTAATGACAAGTAATTAGCTAAATATTATTTGTTAAATCCATGTATTTTTTTAACAAATCTCGCAATTCTAATGGCATTGCACTTTGAATCCTATCACGTATTTCTTCATTACGCCAAAACACAAGTGACGCATCTCATGAATATTCATGAGATTACGTCAATAAATCATCATGTGATCACATTCTTAAACAACGCAAGATGGAGTTATCCTTCCTAAGCCAGTACGTTATTTTACGAAATCTTTTAATTCTCATTTAAAAAACTGTATTTAAAAAACAGTTAAAAGGCAGTTTTTTTAAACCCAATTTTTCACAAGGAACACGAATTTGTGGCTTATTTTTCGATTTTGTCGATCGCTCACACGATCGTATATGTATTGTACGCCGCCTTCGGCGGCACCTATTTTAGCGCCATATTTACAGGGACCGGTATACTAGAAGTGTTCCATGATTTCTGGTACACGAGGGTTCTGCCATAAGGAACAAGGGACTTCATGTTGATTCCTCTGTTTGTAGTAGCTGGATACAAGAGGAGTGGTGGAATGTTGACGAGCTGGTACAATATGCGGTACATCATAACAGCTTTTGCTTGACCAGGTCGCTCCCGAAGAGATGTCCATCTCAGCTGTCGTAGCATGTCTGTTACGCTGCTAGTTGTCCTGTTGTAAGATGTTACAATACGGGAAGGTCGTCTTTGGACCATCTCCAATTTGCCAAACTGTCTTTAGTGTAAGGATCCCAGATGGTACTCCCATAATCAAAGATAGGCCTCAGTAAGGTCTAATAACATAGGGCCTTTGTTTCTGATGGACACTGATGTAAACTCCCTAACAAAAAATACTATATACATGTAGTTAACTATTGTGATAACTTTGACACTTTGAAAAACTTTGACGAAAACTTTGACACTTTGAAAAATTTTGGCGAAAACTTTGACACTTTGAAAAATTTTGGCGAAAAACTTTGGTGAAAACTTTGACACTTTGCAAAAACTTTGGCGAAAACTTTGACACTTTGCAAAAACTTGGGCGAAAACTTTGACACTTTGAACAACTTTGGCGAAAACTTTGACACTTTGAAAAACTTGTTTAGTTTCCTTTATTTTAATTAAATGTTTAAATTGGTCTTTACTCAACAGCATATGAATGAAAGTGTATTGGTATAGGATTCTAAAATACTCCTCTTTCTGCATATTTTCACAAACATTAAGTGGTATACATTATTGTAGAGAAGAGAGCTATACCTTCTTTAGCGGAAGTTCAGGGTCCCCATCTTTATCTGTGAGATAAAATATATTAATATATCAATCAAATATGTTCATACATTGTCACTGTAACGATTGTCTCTAAAAGTAATATGGCCAGTGTAAAAAATAAATTGCCGAAATTCAGTGGCCTTCCATCCTTCAACATAAAACATCATTCTTGGTTGTCGAGCAAATGTAGATTGACAAACTAGCTGGATGTAATGTTCAATCAAAGGGCTGACACTTGTTTGGTGGTTATCATAAGCAACCAATGAAAACTCGGCATCTGAGAACATTCAACCTTTGAATACAAAGTGATTTTGTTATTTTTCCAGTATCCGATAAATGTGCACCTTTCACAAGCATAAGAACCAGTGTGCCACTTGATCCCTTTAAATAAGGCTCTAACTGATGCATCACAATTAAATGCTTTAATATTTAATTATGCCACTTCAAAAGTGGCATTTTGGCGCCCGCCAAATTCTCATTTTTTTCTGCTATTTTGTATTGTTTTATGGACTTACAGATTGAATACTGTTCGTTATCTCGATACTACTACTTAAGTTGACAGGAATTAATTGACAAATGTTGTGGGGGAATTCCAGATGAATTAGCTACATAGTCTTTACATATTTTATCTGGATAGTGATGGTTAACAATTGAAAAACATATATACCTCATCAGCTTCATGTGGACATTTATATTCCAGTACGAATTGCTCATTGGAACAGAGTATATACAGTCTTTGTTAATCTGTGAAATTGTTTTTTAAAATTGTATTTCTTTTGATTTTTAGGAAAGACATCCATGATCCAGTTGTAATACTAAAACAGTATCAGAAATATTAATTAACAGGAAATATTATCAGAAATATTATTTAACAGGAAGAAAGCTGGACATAACTACTGAATCAGAAATGTTGGAGGGAGATACAACCAACATTTTTGTCTCAAGAGAAAGAATACTAGACACTGGATTTACAGAATTGATGGAACCAAACTTGAACTTTAGGCTACCCCCTAGAAGTGACATTTTATGGAGAGGAGGCCAAGGATCTGGGGGACCAAGAAAAGAATTTTTTGGACTGATATTGAAGGAAGTCACCAAGGAAGAAAATAAGATATTTGTAGAGGAGGAGGAAGGACAATATGTGTTTTCCGAGTACGAATATGTAATCGAGAAGAGATGGTTCTACGCTGCAGGTCTCATCTGTGGTATGTTAAGTTTTAGTGAGCTTTTCTGATTGAAATGTTTCTGGCGTTAATGTTATAAACTTCTTCGTCTTCTAATAGTGCATCTGTATTCGATTTCGATGAGCAATGTTGACGTGGTTACTAAATATCGAATTTTGTGTGCAATTCCTTTAAAACGCTACGCTACTCCTCCTACAATTTTTGTCTGATTTCAATATGATTTGGAACACAAATAGACTACACTAAGATACACTCGGACTTTGCAG
This sequence comes from Saccostrea cuccullata, assembly GCF_032062105.1. Classification (NCBI taxonomy): domain Eukaryota; kingdom Metazoa; phylum Mollusca; class Bivalvia; order Ostreida; family Ostreidae; genus Saccostrea; species Saccostrea cuccullata. The sequence goes on from NW_026923968.1 coordinate 2,976, forward strand.
GAATAATTTTAATATTTCGCAGTTTCCACTCATTTCCTAAAAAAATGCATGAGACAAAATCTAATAAAAACATGATAATGTGTGACAGAAAAGACATTGAACATTGTAGATATGCTCAAAAGTCAACAGAGTCAGAACTAAGAGCTGTTAAAGAAATTAATTCCCATCTCCAACAATCTGTTACTGACCTGAAGGCACGCTCAATGCGCGACAATCTGGTATTCACAGGAATACGAGAACATGCCTGGGAAAACACAGAACAGGTATTGCAAGATTTCCTCCAAAGAAAGTACAAACTGGAATGCCCATTAGATTTTGAAAGAGTTCACAGAATGGGCAAGTTTAATGAATTCAGTGAAATTCCTAGGAAAATTGTGACCAAATTCTCTTTTTTCAAAAACCGAGACCACATTCTGTCAAAGGCAGCCAGAAGGCTCAAGGGAAGCGGAGTGTATGTAAACGAGCAGTTTCCACACGAGATCGAGGAGAAAAGAAAGAAGTTGTACACGTACTCTGTTATGAAAAGGCAAAACTGGATCACAAACGTACAAAGCTGGTACGTGATAAACTTTATTTATGGAAAGGAGTATAACCCACAGGAAAACGCCCCCGTTTTTCAGATTCGAGTGGAGCAGTCACGCCAGTGGATCTGCCCCTGATAATATGAATGGTACACTTAATACCGACCGCAATGCAAATAGGATGCGAGCATCGTCAACTCCAGCTAAATAGGAACGCGCAGGAGAACGGACAAACAGTCCGATGTTAAAAGAAAATTTTATTACAATAATTTAGCAATTGAAAACGTTAAAGAATTTAAATATCTAGGAGTTGTTTTTTTCACGCTCTGGTTCTATTTGTAAAACAAAAAAACACCTATATGAACAAGCTCAAAAAGCAATGTATGACATTATAAGAAAAATTAAACAATTCAAATTACCAGTTGATTGTCAATTTGACCTTTTTGATCGTGTCGTTTTACCAGGCTTATTATATGTCTCTGAAGAACCTTGATATTATTGAACGTTTAATCACCTGGATGCATGTATAATGGATCTGAATAAATTCCAAATACATGTTACATAGGTTATATGACTGAAGTGCTATTTCTAATATCATAGAATGTGATTACCTTTATTTTTTTTTAAAGTTATCAAAGATGGATGTTTTGGAATTAGATGTCCCCATGGAGGAGCTTCACACTCTAAATCAAGACATAAGACCACTATGGCAGGAAGGAGGCATGAAGTGTGATGTTCCACTGTGTCCACACGGCAATAACACCTTTACAACTTTCCGCTCCTTCATGAATCATTGGACGAAATTTCATCAATCTATGAAGAAAATTTTAAAATGTTCAGTATGCCACAAACTAGTTCAGTTCAACATAGTAAAATTCACGCTTCATCAGAAAGTGTTAACTTCATCTCTCTTCAAGTGCCAAACAAAGAGTTCATCAATCCATCTAGCATTCTTCCGCCAAAATTAAAACCACCTTCTCCTAGAAAATTAGCTCAACTTAAACGAAAACATGACGTCGAACAATCTCTCTCCACTACTGCTATCCTTTCCGAAAATCTCGATCCCGAATTTAATAATTCTAGAGACGAAAAATTATATTTCCTTGAATCTTCATCATCAACCATTGTTTCGCACCAGTAGAAGTTCTGAAAACAAGGAAATTTATCGAATATTAGAACATCATTAGATTGAAGAGACGTTGATGTATATACTCCTGAGTGATTTTGTTATTTACATATACTCATTTTTTTAGTCACTCATTTGCCTGTTTGTTGTTGTTATAAACGAGTGATCATTCATATCATTTTGATGCATAATATTTTATGACTAGTATATATTTGACCTTATTATTTTTGGTCATTGTATTGTATATTATTTTTTGCAGTTTTCCTTTGATAAGCATATTATTATACACAAATGTTTACACATTTGTTCCCAAAGGAGGAAAGAATGTGGGAAAACTGGTTTTTGTTCAGTCAAATTACTTACCTCAATTATCTTTACTTAAGAAATAAATAACAAGTTTATAAACTTCAATGGGAATTGAAGTGGGTCGGTCACGTGATCAAATCCTGTGAAGGCCCAAGGCCTTCTCAGAAGATTTGATCACGTACCGACCCACTTCAATTCCCATTGAAGTTTATAAACTTGTTATTTATTACTTATATATACATTTGAGACAGACAATTGAATATTTTCGAATTTAAATTATTGCACTAACCGTCCGTCGTAGATTTTGAAAAATGACGCAAGGTGTAAATCGGCTTGCATGGCGGTTACGCTTCGAATTCATTAGGCTAAGGAATCTATTTCGAAGGGAATATTTTGTGAAAGGCTGCTTGTGATCAGTAATAGTGAACAGATTGTTGTCTGGGAATATTTTATTCGTGAAAAATGATAATCGATGCTGAAAAGACACAAGAAACACGTCCGAAGTTTGATGATCAAAAGTTGGAGGAATTTCGGTCGCTGGAAAGGGATGGATGGATCATGGACTGAGACACTTGTTCGAGCCAGTTAATTTGCAATTTGATCAAAAACATTCCACGGTTTCAGCAACTAAAGGCATACTTATCGTAAAACACTGATAAACACGGAGACACTGGCGACAGCTTTACATTGAACTACGAAAACGCCGAGGTGTTTGGCAGCTGTTCATGGCATGATTGCAAAGATATTTTCCAACAGATTTACACATTTATCGTGAGTAAAATTTAAAGATAAAATAAAAGTTTATCATGAAAATTTAACCAAAGGTCTATCCAAAAAATAAGGATGAACGTTAGAGACTGTGCAACTGACAAAAGTGAAGAAAAATGTAAACAAACGCTTGGCTCCTAGTTTTCTCTATGTACACAGGTTGAATCGATAGCCCAAAAACTGTATGAAATACTTGTTTACATTTAAAATAAAATAATATTATCATTTTACTTGCTTATTTTATTCATTTTTATACATGAAAAGCAAGCAGAGCAGGTCATTTTATAATTCATGTACCGGTAGATATTATTGCGCCGTGTGATTAGGTCACGTATTGACCTCTGACCTCTGACAAACTTCATACAGAATTGAAGATATTTTCTCTCTGATTGTTTATATAATGGAAAGATACCACAAATGTATATATATCTTTATACTTAATAATTATTAGTTTACACTTAATTAATTTGGTGCTATTAAATCATATTTAACTTAAACACAACGCGAAGTCAAACACATGTTACCCGATTCTCCATTTGTAAACAATATTTGTCACTTCCTTTATTGTGTATTCACATACCTTTGTAAAGTCCGCTCTGTTTGGCTATTCGTTATTATGTGAATCCAATAGTTCAGTTTGGTATAGACTTATCGATTCATTGATTTTCTTTGGTTCAATAAAGTATAAAAGGGCTGTCTTGTCCTTTTGTTACTGGAGTCGTCAGGCAGAACACTCCGTACAGGTACTGTTTCAGCACCTCACCTTTTTTCTGCTACTTTCACTTTGTGATGTATTTTGATAAGTGAGTCCTTGACTCATTCAAATTTTATGTTCTAAGAATTTTTTTTGTGGAAATCAATTAAAATTTTTATTTTAGAGTAAATATTTTTGAATTATCTTTCTTCTAAATTTAAATTAGATATTTTTGAAGCATTTTTCAACTAAAACTTGAATTTAGGAGAACTGGAAAATTATTTATTTCTGGAAAATATTTATATTTTCCAATTTAATTTATTTTGGTGCTTTTTGACAAAGTATTTATATTTTTGAGATTATTTTTGTACAGGTATTTCATAATATATATTTTTCCCTTTTGGGAGTTTGTTGTTTCAATTTCATGTGCATTATGAAAATTTTCTCTCATTGTTGTTACCGGTAATTCATCTTGTTATCATGTTTGTTATCATCTCTTACATCAGAATCATTCTTGTTATATAAATTATTGAAATTTATACCTGACTCATGTTGTTTTCTCTCTGTCATAAACACATCCAGTGATTCGAATGACTGTGATATGTAAGGGATTCATTGCTCCCGCACAAAGCTAATGAATAATCTAGCACGGCCTTACATTTTATAGATTATTCAGTGGCCTGCGGGGGCGTGAAACACTCTTCCTTACTACAGAATAATTATTTGCTGTGTTTCCAAAATTAATTTGCTTAATTGTTTTGTTGTATGTCCAATGCTGTATACTTGATGTTGCTTTCCCCAATTCTTGTTTTTAGCTCACCTGAGCCAAAGGCTCAAGTGAGCTTTTCTGATCACAATTTGTCCGTTGTCTGTCGTTGTCGTCGTCGTAAACTTTTCTTATTTTCATCTTCTTCTCAAGAACTGCTGGGCAAATTTCAACCAAACTTGGCAAAAAGTATCCTTGGGTGAAGGGGAATCAAGTTTGTGCAAATGAAGGGCCACGCCCTTTTCCAGGGGGAGATAATTATGAATTAGAGAAAAATTAATGGCATTTTAAAAATAATTTTCTCCTCAAGAACCACTGGGCCAAGAAAAATGAAACTCATGTGGCATCATCCTCACGTAGTGTAGTATTAAGTTTGATCAAATCATGACCCCTGGGGGTAGGGTGGGGCCAAAATGGCCGATCAAAGATTTACATAGGAACATATAGGAAAAATCTTTAAAAATCTTCTCAAGAACCACTGGGCCAGGAAAGATGAAACTCATTTGGAATTATCCTCAGGTAGTGTAGATTTAAGTTTGTTCAAATCATGACCCCCAGGGGTAGGGTGGGGCCAAAAAGGCCGATTTAAGTTTTACATAGAAATATATAGGAAAAAATAGATACGATCTCGTTGCGAGCAACGAGAGGTCTTCCGTCCGTTTTAGGAAAAGAAACCCACGTAAAATCGAGCTGAAAAGAGATTCAAAATTTTGATCACAAGGAGGATTGAAACCATGTCGCCAACGTGAATGCGCTTTTTTTTTTACTTTTATATCCCCAACGCGCTAACCATTAAGCTATTGGGAGTACTGCTCTAAATATACTTGTGTATACCACGGCACTTTTGCAACAGTCTGTCTAAGAATTATTAAAAGCATTCATATTTCGCGCCAAACGCCACGAGTAAATATTCGCGCCTTTTCTTTGGACTGATCTATTAGATAGGTATGATAGCATCAATTAAATTTTAAAAATAAAACATTCTTAGTGCCTTTATTTTATTTCGACGTTAAGAAAGTATATGTAACACATTATACACAATACATATCGTATCTAGCCCAGTTTCACTGAAGCAGTGAAACGGAAATTAAGTTTTAAGATTGACTCAATTGAAACGTACTAATGTAACGTGTCAGATCTGAGCGGTCAGTAGGTCCGTGCTCGGATTACCGAGTTTTACTGGGGATATGATTGAATGCAATATATACACATAATAATATGACACCTGCCTGGTGTCTTTAAATCAAATGACCTAAGTGCTTTGTATAATTATTTATATATCTTCAGTTAATACCGGCACCTGCCTGGTGCCATCTGATAATTGCCTCACTATACTCGTATAACTCTAGCCAAGTGGCTACAATATACTTACAAAGTATGATTTAACTTTGTAAGAGCTTCTTTGTCCTAATGACAAACCTATAGCTAACGTCACACACCTGTGTTTTAACTAGTCACTAACTACAGCAACTTTGCACAATCCCATTTGATCTTTACACCAAATGGATTCTGTACCATAGTGAAAACACAAGCCAGTTGGTTGTACTGCCCCCTTGTACCTCAACTTAATCGATGATCATAAGTTATCAGATATCATATTGATAAAATACAACAGACTGCCTTTCTTTTGGCAACACTATTATTACTTTCTAACAGAACATCATTTATCAATGATACTTGTATAATTCTTTTGTCAATTGACCAATTAATTACAATATTTTTATTGATTAGCTATTGTAATATAAACAAGTAACGGGACGTAACTCCTCCAACCATTTCACTACTACGTGAGAGTCGAAGTAGTTTTTTACATTTCATGTATTCTTATGTCAGAATCGTTCAATCAAACGCTCAGCTGCCTCCATAAACCCCTACTCGCGAAATGGCGGAGTTGACAGAGGCAGCCGCCATCTTGGGCCCGCTTCAGATTTTCAAATATTAATATCTAGAGTTCAGATAACCCAATATTCAAACAACTTATATAGTAAACATCAATAGAATGGTCTCTATTAACATTCCAAAAATAAATGAAAAATATTGAAAAACAAAAAAGTTAGAAAATACGCTTTTCTCAATTCTCATCTCCGAACGACAGGAAGTATAGACGACGAACGAAAGGTTGCGTCCTGGTTAGTATCTATCACGATCTATAATCCCTGAAAGTTTCACATTGATATCTTTTACCGTTCTTGAGATTAACCACAGACAAAATGTCATTTTAAAATCAGGAAAAGGTCTGTAACTTGGCACCGGAAGGGAATTTCCAAAAAATCTCTCGGATAAAATAACTTCAGATAACAACACATTGTTTCTGAGAATTTTGTTAAAATCCACCCAGTAGTCTTCGAGAAATCGCGTGCACAAAATTAGATGGTCAGAAAAATAATAATAATAATAAGAAACAATAGAATCGCTATAAGGTCTTCCGTGAAGACGGAAGACCTTAATTATTGAAAATCTACTTCTCAAGAACCACTGGGCCAGGAAATATGAAACTTATATGGAATCATCCTTAGGTACTGTAGATTCAAGTTTGTTAAAATAATGACCCCCAGAGGTAGGGTGGGGCCAAAATGGCCGATCAAAGATTTACATAGGAATATATAGGAAAAATCTTTAAAAATCTTCTTCTCAAGAACCACTGGGCCAGGAAAGATGAAACTCGTATGGAATCATCCTCAGGTAGTGTAGATTCAAGTTCTCAGGTAGTGTAGATTCAAGTTTGTTCAAATCATGACCCCCGGGGATAGGGTGGGGCCAAAATGTCCGATCAACGTTTTACATAGGAATATATAGGGAAACCTTTTAAATCTTCTTTTCAAGTACTTCAAAGCCATGATTAGTGATTTTTATAGGGAATCATCTTCAGGTAGTGTAGATTCTATTTTGTTAAAATCATGACCCCCCCCCCCCTTCAATAAACTTTCAGTACTGATCTTATATGTGCTTTTTGCTAGCCAATTGCTCAGGTGAGCGATGTGGCCCATGGGCCTCTTGTAAAAATATGCCATGAAGTCAGGTGCAGTGGATGCCAAATGACCTTATGATCTCTCGAAAGCTGACTTTTATTTGGAAAAAATAAGTGCTTTGAAAGATTTTTTAAGGTCACCTTTTGTTTCTTGAGCTATTGATAATTTATTAAAGAATCTATCAACAGCTTGAATGACATGGAATTTACATAATTGAACATCTGCCCCTGGAATGACTTTCTTGAAACAAGAAATTTCTTTCCTATTTTTATCTAATACAACAACTTAAACTTTTGCTAATTCATGACATCGCTGCCATGGCAGCTGAGAGCGTGTTCTCATTTTCAATTCATGATAAAGTAATATCCCACGGTAATTCATCCATTAATAATTTTTCCTCAGACTTCTCCCCTGTTTCCTTTTTTGTATGTTGTGAAGGTCTTTAATAGTGATAATTTGATTCTGCTGTTTTTCCACATGCCATCTTTGTTCTGAATAATGCTTGAATGCATCTCTGAAGGCAAAATTTAAAATAATTTGAAAAATACATGTACCCATTTTTAAACTTCATGTTGTGAGCAGTAATCACATTATTAACTACGAGCTTTGTCTTCTCCTTGTTGAAAGAGAGGACTTTCTTTACGGTTCTCACAAAAAAATCACCTTCTTTTCACTAATTGAAATTAAGTATAGGCATAAAAAAGTTATCCAGGTGCAGATATAAATACGTTTATTTAGTGTACGATTCATGCAGTTTTGCAATGAAGGTGCTATACTATAATGTGGATATTCTGCTTGTCAAAGAGAACTATGAATAATTTTTTTTGTTTTTTTTAAGTAACATAGGTTCATAAAAACAGGCTTGACAATTTTTTTTTGAAAATTGAATCTTAGTGCCCTTTTTTTTTTTAGCTCTACTGGTCAGAGACCAGAAGAGCTTATGCGATAGTAATGCGTCCGGCGTCCGTCCTTCTGTCTGTAAACAATATTTTGAAATGCTACTCTTCCTACAGTTTAGGTCTGATATCAATATAACTTGGCACACAAGTAGACTATACTAAGATACACAATTCTGTGCATCGGTTTTGGGTTTCGATGAACGACTGTTGCCATGGTTACTAAAAATAGAAATTTCTGTGAAATTCCTTTAAAACGCTACTCCTCTAACCGTTCTGCTGTGATTTCAATATAACTTGACACACAAGTAGACTACACTAAGATGCATAGAATAGTGCATAGGTTTTTGATTTCGATGAACGGTGTTGCCGTGGTTACTAAAAATAGAATTTTCTGTGAAATTCCTTTAAAACGTTACTCCTTCTAACAGTTTTGGTTTGATTTCATTATAACTTGACACACAAGTAGACTATACTAAGATACATCATTTATTGCATTAGTTTTTAAATTAAATAAACGGTGTTGTCATGGTTACTAAAAATGAAAATTTCTGTGAAATTCCTTTAAAACGGGCTAATTGTATTCGGCGCGTCGGCGCGCCAGCGCGTCCATCTCATCCCAATATCACATAACTATTTTCTCCCTGCTTTAAAACACTCTAATGACAGCGACTTTCTTTTCAATTTAAGCATTATCGCTTATATTCAAGTCGACAGCCCGAGCCCGATTGTAATTTTTTTGTTAGGTGGATCCAGATAATTTTCGATAGTTGGTGGTGGCTCGAATCGCAAGGGTAAGAGATCCGAGACATAGCTTTAGTAATATTTTATTATGTCAATTAAAATGAATTTCCAGGGATCGGGATCCCCTTTAATTCATTCACGTCTTACCACAATTTGTATAAGAGTGATTTACCCCATTTTTGAGTTGGCCTACTTTCAATCTCTCTCTTCCCCTCCCTCTCCCGGTTTTTATATACACTGTATTTACTTTATGTACTACACACAGGCGTCGGAACCGGGAGAGTGGGATTAGGCTTACAAAGATAGATATCATAGACCTGTATTAAACATTGGGGCGTAGGTTCCCCCCTTCCACTTTCAACAGGAACGTTGCAGTGTAGTCGAAGAAGGGTAAGTAGTAGTGTTTAAAACAAACACAAAAAATAATAAAAAAAAATACTGTAATAAGTTCGACCCCCCCCCCCCCCCACGAAAAAGGTTTTTTGAGTTTTAATAATCTTGGAATTTTGTTAAGAATTTTCAGGTTCGATTTTTCCCCCTTATATTTAACCCCCCCACCCCCCCCCCCCCACAAACACACTTTCAATTTCCTTCCGAGGCCAATGTGACAAATTAAAATTTACCAGTATTGCGTTATCACCATAGACTCTAGAGTGTGACCTCCTTTTTAAAGACTTGATTTTCCATCTCAATAAGCTGCCATGCATTGGTATCAGTGTTTGAAAAAGATTCCTTGTTACGTTTAAAAATAATACTAAGTACTACTAAAAATTAACTTGATTTTATTACAGGATGGAGGTTAGCTTTAGATACAGAAATTGCTCTGCTAAAATAGCCCATTTAAACTCTTGGTCAGAAAAATACATTATCAATTTATTGAAAAAACTGAACAGAGAAAAAGCCTTACACGTTATAGAGCGATCAAAACAAATCTTACCTTTTTGATTCTGTAGAATCGTGTCATTTTCTTTTTTATTTAATTCTCAGAAACTTCCTAATGAACATGTATGAAGCATAAACGAACATAATTTGAAAAAGTTGTGAACATAAATTTAATCGAAACCGTCATTAAAATCAACTCCTATCAGTACTTACAGTACTTTGATTAGAAGAGGAATATCAAATGAAATATTGAACCCGATGCATATAAGCGATAAATTTTATTAACAAAATCTGTTGCGCGAGCGCGCCGCACTCGGATGACTCGTACCTCGCACATAACCTCGGACGTCAACGGTGATCTACCATCTTGCTGATTCAGTCATGTGATCTTTTTTGAATTTCTTTCAAATGTCATACATTTGAAATCGGAGTTATTTTGTGGCACACTCAACAGTTTTTTCTTGCTTTCAAAGCCTGTTAACATGAGGATGTAAGCAAAACCTGTTTACGATAAAGAATTGCATAAATTAAGAAACATTTTCGAAGAACGTTATGCAGAGCGAAATACGAAATGAGTGATAAGGCAGTTTCCGGCGGAGAAATGTAAGGATCTGTTGCGTATTCCTCCACCAATCACATCCGAGGTTTGAATGGAGCGGAGCGGAGTCAGCCGAGGATTGCCGATTGAGCGCGCCGACGCGCCGAATACAATTAGCCTTAAAACGCTACTCCTTCTACAGTTTTGGTTTGATTTCAATATAACTTGACACAAAAGTAGACTACACTAAGATACATAGAATAGTGCATAGGTTTTGATTTCGATGAACGGTGTTACCGTGGTTACTAAAAATAGAATTTTCTGTGAAATTCAGTTTTGGTTTGATTTCAATATAACTTGACACACAAGTAGACTACACTAAGATACATAAAATAGTGCATCGGTTTTTGATTTCGATGAACGGTGTTGCCATGGTTACTAAAAATAGAATTTTCTGTGAAGTTCCTTTAAAACACATCTGTTTTTGATTTCGATGAACGGTATTGATAGAAATGTCTTTGAAATATACAGTTTTGATCTGATGGCAATGGCTTCATTTCTCATCCTTTAATGTAAGTACAAACCAGTAGAGCTACAGTCTACAAAATGTTGGACTAATGGATTCATTCAGGCAGCAAGTTAATCAATCTGATATTTAAGAAAAATGGTATGCTCAATATCAGCTATAAACCATACAAAGTTTTGATAAGAAAACTAACAGAAGAATTGAAAACATGTTTTTGCATTCTATGTTAAATGTTTCAATGCACTTTATTATTTTATATTTTTAACACAGATTATTTTCAATAATGGTATTTCCTGATTTTCTCATATTTTCAGAATTAATTTTATCCACAAGAACATGAAGTGATGGAAATAATTTGCACCTGCCCAGCATTCCTACAGTCTGTCATTGGATTTGACAAGAAATGTTTATTAAATAAATTTTCTAGATAAATAATAATTTGACTCTTTCATATATTTACTGTACAGGTGTTGAAAAGGCCATTAAGATTTTAAAATCTTAACTTGCATACTATTTGTGTGGAGGGTACTAATGTCCATCAAGATCTTATTTCCAGCATGTGCATTGTGTTCATTTATTTTTCAATAATATTACCAAAAACGGGAGACTAGAGATCCCCCTAATTGATTGAATTTGATTCAAAATAGGATAGGGGACCACCATTTGATTCTGAGGGAAGGGGAGGGGGGGGCAAATTTTTCCAAGTCAGATTTTTTTCATGTCAGTGAAGGACAGATTAATAAAAAAAGCTCTGATTCGTGGGAGTTCTTCAAGTATTTATTTCTAAAATCTGCCAGCCTCTCACCCTCAAAATAAAATGGCTGTCCTCTTAACAAATACAGGAGTATACCCCAATCTTTTCTAATTAGTCCCTAAAACTTATAACTTAGTTTATATCCCTTTATTAAAAGTAAGCGGTCTGATTGAAAGCGATCGTAGAACATGATCTCGTATGCAGAAAGAAAAAAAATGATTAACACAGGTAACCATAGGCGTCGGAAGCAAAATGAAAGGGGGGGGCTACCAGGTAATTGAAAGGGAGGAGGACTAATTCAAAAGAAAAGGTAAAATCCAATGCCTACAATATGTAAGCCTACATAATTTGCAAATAAGTAGGTAGCCCCCCCCCCCCAACTCCCTCCCTCCCCCTCCCCCGGTTCTGACGCCAATGCGTACAGTAATGAGAGAGGGGAATAAATATATATATGATTATATTATTAATGAGGACTATATTCTAATTAACCATTTGTAATCTACATAAATATACCGGCAATATTTAGTCCAGTCCTATTTGTGTGCAATACTACACTATATAGCCTATAATCTTTGAGGAAATGCGGGAGGTTTGAAAGACATTAAAGGTATACAATGTATGGAGAACAAATGCACAAAAAAGAAAGACATGTCAAGGATTTTATGCATACCGTTTTGATTGAGTAAAATAAAAGAGTCCAGCCCTGTCCGCATGTATATTTATTTAAAATTCACGAGGTAAACAATTTTATCAAGTACTCAAGAGTTATCTCTCATGCTGGGTCAATGATGCGTTTGAAAACTATAATTAGATTGACTCTTCCAAGATTTCAATTTTTAATCAAAAAGTGCAAGGGCAAGGCGACAATCTAAAAAGTAGGTTTTTATTTAAGGAATGAATTTAATAGCTACCCATTTTATACGGTATAAACTGGGTTGGGGCAGTTTACGCTTTATAAACCGCGAAGCGGTTTATAAAAAAGCGTAAACTGTTCCAAATAGGTTTAAACCGTATAAAATGGGTAACTTATAAATTCATTGCTTATAATTTAATTTTTATTCATTTGTTGTAAGAAAAACAGATTATTGTTCTAACAAAATGACTTCAATTTGTACAAAATTTGAATGTAACGTCAAGCAGATTGATACGTTTTTGACGTAAGTTATTTTGACGTAGGCAACCCCTTTTATACGAGATAAAGTAAATTTTTTATCCAATCAAATACAGTTTTATAACCAGAATTAAATTATTTTAGATTATTTATTTTATTGTGTAGTTTTAGAAAAGTGATGCTCATTTCTTTGTAATCCTTTAGTTAATTCATAATTCGCTATGAAATTAGGAAAATATCCTATTTTTCATACATCACTGCCTGTTTTAGCTGAATAACTTAATGATATCGGAAAACTAACTGAATGAGCATCACTTTTTAGATAGTATAGTTACATAGAGACAATATAAAACATTGTGCATTTAATTTTTTGTTTGCCTTGCCCTTGCACTTTTTGGTTGAATTTGACATCTCATTTTTTGACCTAAAATCGGAGCCCACGTGACTTCAGGGGGTCACATGATGTCAAAAGATACCGATGTGAAAAGCGATGGACATACTCTTCAAGATAACAAATAGCTATTTTAACTAGAGTGTTTTGCTAAAAAATAAAACTGTTAAACATTATATGTATCGGATTTCGTGAGTTTTTATAGAAAATGTTGCCTTAACTGTACTGCGCAGATGACTAGAGCCCCGCTGAATACCCAGAAAAAGGTTTCCAAACAACTACCGGTATTCACTGTCTCTTTCTGTCAAAACACAAACTTAACTTTGTAAGTAACTATGAAAAAGTTAATTTTTACATTATATTAAAGTATTATTCACTAGTCTAAGAAAATAACCTAGTGGCTGTCCTAAACTAAAAAGTAATATTTACCCGTGTTTACTCCACTCATGACATTAAAACCATCGAAACCAACAAAAATGGCTTTACTGACGTCGAGTCCTTCGGCAATCAAAATGGATTCCAGACTGGATGTCAGACTTTCTGCATCAGTGCACTGAAGTTTAAGCAGTCCCAGAAATACTTCCCGAATTTTTCCACCTTCAACAAAACGGATTATGACGGCAAACTGCTCCCTGTTTGCATTATCAGCTAGCAGGGAATACCACCCAGCTTTTCTTACAGCCTCCAGAATCTCACTCTCAATGGAGAAGGAAAGGAAAGAAACAATATCTTGAACAGATGATGGTGAAGTATACTCAGTAAGTGATGGTTGGGTGGTAGTCAAAGAAATCTGCCACTGGTTTGTACATATAAGCTCGTTTCCCAAAAAATTGATCATGTCTTTCAAATTGTCAGTTATCGCCCACCTTTTACTTAGCATAAATATGGTAGTCTTAAAGAGAGTTTCAAGATATTTTAGATTTCTCTTTTTGTCTTGTTCATTCTTTTATCAAAAAGTCTCAAGCCACGCAACACTGGAGGAATGTCACCTGGGCAAAGATTATTTCCTACATATGACTTACAAGGCATCTCTGAACGAGTTAAACTGCGAGAACAGAAGCTGCATAGAATGTCATCAACAGAAAGATGTAATTCATTATTACTCTTTTTACATTTAAATATTTGATCTGAAAACAGAAACCTTCGACAACAACAACAAGTATACTTTGGAATATCTTGAATCTGTTTTACAAAATGTAAATCAACATTGATATCATTTCTACGAGTACTTTTTGATTGCTTGGAAACCTTTTTTTGTTTTTCAGTCATGTAATAACAATGGCCATGGACAGAGGAATCAATATCATTGGAAATATCAAGTTCATCAACATCTTTCTCAATGATTTTTTTAAGGAAGTTATCAATTGCTTCTTGTGGAACTTGAATAAATCTTTCACAATTTGGTCACATGAAGTACCAGCAAGATCTGAAATATCATTTACAAGATCATTTGCCAATGGGATATTTTTCATGTTATTGCATGTTTTGATGCAGTATGAATGATTGTAGGAACTGATGTTTGAGGCATGTACATCAGAACTATTGCAATTTGATTGAATATGAGATAAATTTGTCAATGAAGTGTTGTCATTATTCATGTTTACTTCTGTAAAGATAGGTCAATGACTATCATCAACATCGCCCTTTTTTCTACACAATTGTTGCTCTGCATATTTTTAGACATATCATTTACATTAAGACTGGTTTGAATATACTTGCAACCTAAACTTGGAAACCATTGAAACTCGTTCTTTATTATTTGTATGATTTTGCACAGTTTCCTGTTCAATTCTGATTGCAACAGCTATCAGACTGACTCACAGCTATTCAGACTTCTTTGAGCGCATGGGAAAAAAGGCGGGAAACTTTCGCTTAGACTAAAACCAGGAATCATCAGTGATCATGTTTTAAATTAAAAACACGCTGAATTGAAATCGACCATTTTTTCTAGTTACTTGTTATTAAGGTCTTCCGTTTCAGACGGAAGACCTTATAGAGATTCTACTGTTTTTTCTTTTTATTATTATTTTTTTTTCTTTTTGTTTTGACGATTTCTCAGAGATAACTGGACAGATTCTCATGAAATTTTCAGGGATGATAGAGAGTAAAAATATCTTTCGGATGCAGTATTCAGTTTTTCAAAATTCACTTCCGGTCGTCAGATATGTCCGATTTCCGCTTTTTTCAAAAAAGTTTTGTCCTAGTCATATCTCAGAAACGGTAAGAGATTAAGACACCAAACTTATATAAGTAATAGATCTTGATAAGTAGGCAAAACCAATTGGGTTAAGATTGTCCGCCGTCACTTCCGGTCGTCACAGGAAGTGATCAAAGGAATCGAAAATTTCAACTTTTCTTGTATGAAACTTTTTTTGCATCACATTAAAGCATTTATTTTGTAGTTTCGAAATATATCAGTCCCACCGGAAACAAAAACGACAACTTCCGGTTATGAGAGGAAAACTGCATATTTTCAGTATTTTTCTTTCCCATAAATATTTTTTCTAGATAAAGTATTTGTAATGATTTTTGGATATGTTATTCAGACTGCAAATGACTACAGTAACCTCAAATATCTTTGTAAAATTCACTTCCGGTCGCGTGATTTCCTGTCTTCAAAATGAAAAGTTATCATAGCTAGATCTCGTAAACGGTAAGAGATTAAGACACCAAACTTATATACATGGTATATCATGATAAGTAGGCAAAATCAGTTGGGATAAGTTTGTCCGCCGTCACTTCCGGTCGTCACAGGAAGTGATACAAAAAATCAAAATTTTTTACTTTTCTTTCATGAAACTTTTTTTGCATCACATTATAACATCTTATTTGTATTTTTTAAATATATCAGTCCCACCGTAAACTAAAACGACAACTTCCGGTTATAAGAGAAAAACTACATAATTTGAGTATTTTTCTTTCCCATAAATATTTCATATAGTTAAAGTATTTGTAATGATTTTTGGATATGTTATTCAGACTGCAAATGTCTACAGTAATGTATAATATCTCAGTAAAATTCACTTCCGGTCGCGTGACTTCCTGTCCTCAAAATCAGAAGTTATCATTGCTAGATCTCGTTAACGGTAAGAGATTAAGACACCAAACTAATAGGGATGGTAGACCTTGATGAGTAGACAAATCCTTTGAGTTTAAGATCGTCCGCCGTCACTTCTGGTTGTCACAGGAAGTGATCAAATAAATCAAAAATTTAAACTTTTCCTTATGGAATCTTTCTTAGTATTACCTTATAGCATCTTACTAGTAGTTTCGAAATATGTCAGTCCCATTGGAAACAAAAGCAACGACTTCCGGTTATGAGAGAAAAACTGCATAAATTGAGTTTCTTACTATCCCATAAATATCTTTTATAAAAAGAGTATTTGAAATGATTTTGGGACATGTTATTCAGACTGCAAATGTCTAGAGAAACCTCAAAATGAGACCTTTAACCCTTACTCAAAAAGTAACAGAAATATTCATTACCTTTATCTAGATTCAGCTTCAAGTGTTTATCTCAAGTTTACCTCTCTCTCTCTCTCTCTCTCTCTGATGACCTTGACCTTTGACCTTGATAAATGACCTTGTCCTTTGGCCCAATTGACCCAAAGGTCACATTCAAGCTTACGGTCGTGGAGGTATTTGCAAAAATAAAATATCCCCTCCCTTCTCTAAAAAAAAAAAAACAATCAACACCAACTTAGAGAAAATGTCTACAAGTCAAACGAAACGAAATATCGGCATAAGATTCGTAAAAAAAGAAAGAAGAGACCTGAAAGAAAGTGTCCTGAGAGTTTTAAGGTGAGTCTCTGAAGTATTTTGAAATTCTTGTGAATATCGGCAAAATCTGCATTTTTTTTCTGTCTGAAATTAAGTTATTGCTTAGCATAAAAATTAATTAAAACTCGTATTGGCTATTTCTGCAATTATTGTTAATATCATTCGATTCTCCTGCTGTATTACGACATTTTAATACCAAGTATTCTTGCCTTCTTGGGTGTATGGAATTTTATTTTAATTTTATTTAGATTTAAATATGAATCGGCTGAAACTCGGAAATGACGATTTTTCATATCAATTAAATTTCCACGCAATCTAGATAGGTCAATTGCAGTTACCCCGCTTGATACGATATGGTGTTGAAAAAATGCCCATGACTCACTCACTGTTTTTCCGGGATTTTGAATTTACTCTGCAACTGACCACGTGTATTAGTTTCGCTTTACAACTCTGTTTATGCTAAGTGTCATTGCTTCACTGCAAATGTGTCCCATAATTATTCTAATCATTTTCCTACATACAATATCACATCAAACAGGGAATATCTCAGTTTTTTAAGAAATTTGACAGGGACTTTACTACGAAACTATTTCTTTCACTTTGAAACTATTTTCTTCAACCTGAAAATAATAAGCTTACAAAATACCTTTATTGTTGTGGTATTCGGTGGCTCAGTGGTTAGCGTGTCCGACTGTCATACTATTGGTTTTGGGATCGAGCCCAGATGGAGGAATTTTTTTTTGTTTTTTTTTTGGCATTTTGTTTTTTTTCTTCAAATAGAAAAATATCCTTCTTGCAGATAAATAGAGAAGAACGGAAGACCTTCTTTGTTGCTGTAGCAACAAGAGTTTCTAGTTTACAAAATTATTTTTGTCACAAATGAATTCATTTATGACATGTATATGGTATAATCTTGATAAACTCATGGCAATATTTATTTATATACATATTTCTAGAAGTTCCTGAAATTACATAAATAAGAACTTTTTTCCATAAATTGAAATATATGTTGATTCGATTTTACCTTTCCGGCTACCCAAAAAATATTAGAAATTTATTCTGCAAACATGCTTCATTAATCTTGTATAATTTTATCTTTTTGCATCTGCAAATCGATTTGTGGTGATTAGTCAAACCAAACTGCACAATATTGAACAAAACAAACAAACAAAATTCCTTCTTCATGCACAAATGGCGATATCTTTATTTCTTATGTTATCATAATAACGTTTTGGCATACATCATTTATGAAATAGGAAACAGTTACATTTCTAATTGCAATTCTTGCTTCTGCGTGTCGTCATTTTTAGCTCTACTGGTCAGAGACCAGAAGAGCTTATGCGACAGTAATGCGTCCGGCGTCCGTCCGTCTGTCTGTCTGTCCGTCTGTAAACAATTTTTCAAAACGCTACTCCTCCTACAATTTTAGTCTGATTTCAATATTACTTGGCACACATTTTTGATTTCGATGAAAGGTGTTGCCATGGTTACTAAAAATAGAATTTTCTGTAAAATTCCTTAAAAACGCTACTCCTCCTACAGTTTTGGTCCGATTTCAGTATAACTTGGCACACAAGTAGACTACACTAAGATGCATAGAATAGTGCATCGGTTTTTGATTTTGATGAACGGTGTTGCCATGGTTACTAAAAATAGAATTTTCTGTGAAATTCCTTAAAAACGCTACTCCTTCTACAGTTTTTGTCTGATTTCAGTATAACTTGGTACACAAGTAGACTACACTAAGATACATAGAACAGTGCATCGATTTTTGATTTCGATGAACGGTGCATCGATTTTTGATTTCGATGAACGGTGTTGCCATGGTTACTAAAAATAGAATTTTCTGTGAAATTCCTTTAAAACGCTACTCCTTCTACAGTTTTTGTCTGATTTCAATATTATTTGGCACACAAGTAGACTACACTAAGATACATAGAATAGTGCAATGGTTTTTGATAAGTACAAACCAGTAGAGCTACAGTCTCGACAGAGACTTCTGGTTTTTTTTCAGATTGAAAATCTTGTAAATTTGTTATGTCGTTCGAAAATTAGATTACAAATTTATTATCTCCCTTGCCTGGAACAGCATTTCAACCAATGAAATAATTGAACATTTTCTTATCATGCAATTTCTACCAATCACAAAAGAGAGTAAGTGCATACAGTGCTGCTATCCCACAAGTTGACATGGGATGGGATCGGATAGGATTCAGGATTGAGGATTCACGATAGAAACATATAGAAGTTAATCCAATCCTATCCTATCCTATCCTATCCTGTATCCTACAGCCAATCAGATTCGAGCAAAGGTTTATTCATATTTCAGAATAAATTACAAAAACGAAATACGATATAAAATGTTTACAAAAGAAATATTTATCAATTTTTAATAGAAAATAAAACATTCTTTTCTCTAAACACAGATTTACATTATAAACTTCGAGTAATACGGCGTACGATCTAACCGTGAACGATCACCGGAAGAATTTGGGAATGTTTACAGGCATCGAAAGACCGTATTTCTTTAGCTTGTTTGGATGATTTAACCGATTCTTACTTGTGTAAAAGTGTGATACATGTTTTTCTGTTAAATATCCTCTGTTTCTTTGGATAATTCTACTGGAACCGTCAACAGCGGACTTGAATAGATGATGTTCGAGATCATGTAAGTATACTTTACACTGTGCACTGTACATGTGTGCATTTTTATACATATTTATCCCTTTAAACAATGTTCTAATGTCTTAAACTATAAACATTTTATTCTATTTAATATAAACAAAAATTGGGTGCGGAAAAAAGAAGTAGTGTGTACAGAAGGGGGGGGGTAATATTTACAAATACTCTGTCATATGATTCAATCGGCTATCAATGAGCTCTAAGACTAAAACAATCATATGTATTATGCCTTTATCAGGTTGTTACTCTTATCATTTCCCTAATAAGGTCAGAAAATATTTTTTTTTCATTTCTGTGTAATTAATAATAGATGAATGTAGAATCATCATGACCATTTGGCATTTCTAATGCTTCTGCATAAATGTTTAATAAGCTCACTCAGCAGTGCACTTACATATTATACATGTATGTATGATGTATTGTGAGTTATGAAACATAAGTTAATCTTTTAATGTTAATCATTACAGAAAATGGATTGCCTGCACTCATGCGTCATCACAGTTTAAAGGATTTCAACCTAAAAAGTATGTATGATTTTATTTTTATCATGTATTTTTACATGGTCATTAAAATACATATTAAACATCATTATCTGAGTTGACGTGACATGTCCGCAGTTTCTCAGAACAAGTGATTTTCTTCTTTCAAAAATATTGAGAGTAAAACTGAAAGAAATGTTGAATTTTTCTGGTCATCATGTTGTTGTTACATAGATTTTCATATTCAAATTTCAAGACCAAAAAAAAGAAAACCAAGAAAAAACATTAAATAGATAAATACAAGCAGAAAATAGAGAAAAGTCACTATAACAAATGTATTCATACTTGTTAGCAAGTTGACAAGATAAAATGAATTATAATGTACAAGTAATTTTGTGAAATAAGATTTTTTTTTATTTTATATGACTGAGGTTGAAGTATAAGATTTTATTTTTCTTGATTTCTAAATGCATTACTTTTGGGAGAGAAAAAGGTGAAATTTTAAAACCAATTGTACATGAAATGTGAAAGATAATCACAATCAAAAACATTTTAAACATGTTAAATGTGTATGAAATGTGTGTGACAAAGTTTACAATCATGAATCAACATGCCTATAATTTCATTTTATGTTGTCTTTTTTTTTTCAGGAAACCCTGCACATTTGCAGCTGTACAGAATGCAGTTCATGCCATATGCTGTTAGAGTAAATGATGAAAGATGTTCAAACCACATGCAGTGTCAAAGAGTCCTAAGTCTGAAATCATGGTGCTTTTATTAAGGAGATCAGTGTTTGTTTTCTGTGCATTGTTGACATTTGTAGAACTGTTCGGTTTATGACCATCTCTCTGACAATAACTCTGACATTTGAATTTCAATTTGAGCGTCGGTTAAGAAAGCCAAATTATATGCATGTAAAACATTATACAAGTGTAATAAAAACATTGATAAACTTAAATTTAAACAAAGTTCATGTACATGTATCTGTGATCTTTGCATTGAAATTCATAAATGCTGTACATGGATACTTTTAATGATTGTCTCATGGTAATGGAATATTGAATTGTTAAACATTGTTGAGGAATCACCTTGAATAAAAATATTGTGAACTTGATGAAGTATTTTTCCTCATTTAAACACTGAAAATTTTAAGATCAATGGTCAAGGTCAAATACAAATTTTACTCAAGAATGTGTTATAAATGCTGTAAGTACTGTGAATTCTTATGCATGTTTTATAAGATCTAAGGAATATGTGAGGAGCATTTTAATATTTCTCAATCTGACACTGATTAACATTCAAGATAAAATGCCAAGGTCAAATACAAATTTGCTTTACTCAAGAATGAGTTTTACATGTAAATACTGTGAATTCTGAATTTCTCATGCATGTTTTATAAGATCTTAGAAACATGTGTGACCTCACTACAATATTTATTAATGTCAATCTGTCAACCAATATCAAATTTAGAAAATATATTCTATTAAACATAAATTATTAAATTTTCACACATAAAAAAAATTGGAAATTGAAATACATTTGTACGGTGCTGAGCTGACCATAAACTGAGGAGAAACTGAAGTTAAATGAAAAAAAAATTAACATTTTGATTATCTTGAATTTAGCAACTATATATTTTGCATGTTCGAAAAATATCACATACAATAGATGATGAACTGCAATTTTAAAAAAGAATAAATTATGAATTTAAATAAAAAAAATCATACAATTAATATTGAAATTATAAGACAATTTCACATTTAAAATGTTTAATATGTGAAAGTCAAGATATTCTAGATCTACATTTTGACTTCTCTGTTTGGTTTATGGTCTAGTCACATCTTCTTTTTCCGAATTGTATACAGAAAAACCTGTTACACAGGCACAGTTAGACTATAAATGTACACGCATATTATTTTCATGGTGCTCAGTTTAATAGGAAAAAATAAAATTTTACATGAAACATATACTTAAACATTATTACCGTATAGGCCTATGATTTTTAAAAATAATTAAATATTACACGTCGGACGCAAGTCGCGATCCCGGGTCTCCCGATCATTGTTAGAAGGAAAATTAAAACACTAAGTACATTTTTCTTTAATTCTTCTGGTAGGCCAATTTCTTTACATATGTTTGCAAAATCAGTACTTGTCCACGTGTAATTACGATCTGTTTGTTAACATTAATTTTTAACATGGTAATGATAATTCGTAAATTTAATTTGTACGGTCAGTCGGGAATTATGGAATGCCGATCTCGATTATTTTTCACCATTAAAATATATAACATTTGAATGAATACCATAACTATATCTGATTTTTCTTTCTGGTAATTCCTTATTTTCGTTTTGTCAAATTAATTCCTAAATATTAAAAAACTGAGAGTTGCAGGATAGGATAGGATAGGATTAGACTGAAATCACAGAATAGGATTGTGGATGCAGGATTCACGATAGGATAGGATAGAATTGTCAACTTATAGGATAGCAGCACTGTAGTCCGAAGACTGTAACAAACTTCAACTATACTATACCTCCTTACAAGGAATACAGTAATGATATATCTATACACACTTATTTTTTCCCCCCACCTCAAATACATATTTTTGCTACTCTGCATACGGTCCTGAAGTTTAATGAAGGTACGGGATAAATAACAATACCTACGTGTTTAAAGTTCGTCATAAGGACCATTCTTTCCTTCCCTATCTGCCGATATCCAAATTAAGTCAGGTTGAACTTACCTTCTTTATAGAAGATCGCTTTATAAGTGCGATAACTCACTCGTAATTTCAAGATTTTGTTAACGTTTCGGTCATTACGAGCGAAGCAGGGACATGCACCACAATCCAAGAAAATTTAAAATATTTCCAACTTCTGTATGATATTTTGTGTAACTTTTTAACAAATTAAATGGCAACATGTACTAAAAAATAGTTATAGGCTTTGAAGGACATATAATCAAACGGAATACAGGGCGTATTTGATTTGTCAACTCTAGTGTCGAGTCGGGTTGATATTGAGCATGCGCACAAACAAACATAGTCTCTTTTTAATCAAACGGCAAGAACATGACCTGAGTGTTCTAAAAACGGACGCTGTTTTGCCTTTTTTTATCGACGAGTTTTTAGAAAACGAGGAAAACGGGGAAAACGATGATATTCATGTTTTTGGTGAAAACAACTATTATGTACTGTTTATTTCCTGTCTATCCACGAACGTCAGATGTGATGTAGCCAAAATTGATAAATTTGTTGAAGAAATAATACCAAGTATGAATATCAACTTCAAAAAACATTTTCGTTTGTCTAGTATGATATTCTTCTGCTTGAATTAGGACCATCACTTAAATATAGAGAACGTAATATGGGAGACCTGCCTTAACTCCTGATAAACAACTCCTGATATTCTTGTGGTACATCGCCAACCAAGATTCTATGCGAAAAGTTGCATGTTTATTTGGAGTTAGCCCTTTCACAGTTCATAGATGTATTCGCCGGGTTTCAAAGACGCTATGTGACAAACTTTTGCGAAAATTCATTATTTGGCCCGATCATGATGCCCAAGAACATATATCTCGAGTCATATACGAGTCTAGTGGATTACAAAATTGTATTGGATTTATTGATGGAACTCATATTGCGTTATCATTCATTCCAAATGGTGATAAAGATTACATTAATTGGAAAGGATACCCATCTATTCAGCTACAACTTGTTGTTGATGACCAGATGAAGATAAGAGACACTTACGTCGGAGTGTACCACAATTCACCAATTTTTAACTGTTTGGATAATGATAATGGGGTTAACCTTGCACAAGAGAAATTTCTAATTGGTATATACTTATTACATTGTATTTATTTCATTGAATAATAATTACCACCGGTATTCCAATATAGACATCTGTTTGCATTTTTGTTGTAATGCATAATTTTTCAATCAAAATTCTTTTCTTAAGGAGATGCAGCATATCCACTTTCATCATTCATAATGACACCCTTTAGAGATGTGGGTAATCTCTCAATTGCACAGAAGCTTTTCAATCGCAAGGTATCATCAATTAGTCAAACAGTTGAGAGAACAATAGGTCACTTGAAAGGGCGTTTCCGTCGGTTGCGTGAACTTTACTGCATGAATATTGAAGACTGTTGCTACCCCATTACCTCAGCATGTATTTTGCATAATTTGTGTGTTCTGAAGAAAGACGACATGGATGACTATCTCGAACTAAATCCAAATCAAGCAAGCAGGGTGAACTATTATCCCAATATATACAGAAACGATCGACGCGGTGTTAATTAAAGAAAAGCTCTTGTGCAGAGTCTTCAAAATTATTAAATGTGACATTTTCATCCCTGCATTATACATGTAGTAATAAAACTGTTATTTGTAATAATAGAGAAGGTAAACAAACACTGCACTTTTTCTCATGATCTTTAATAAATTGTATTATGTATCAATACAATAATACAAAACATACAACCAGTAGCAACAATATCTTTGTTACTAAAATAGACAAAAATTAAAATATAATATCAAAACAATTCTCTCATAAAAAACTTTGTCAATAAACATGATAAAATGGATCTTTAATTAAAGGTACAAAACCATTTTTATGAGGATAGTCAGTATAGAAAACTTGATTCAGTTTTCCATGATAAATTAAATGCAGTCCCTGCGTCACTTGGCAAATGCAAGATTAATACTGACCAGATGGATTTGGAATGCTGTATAATGATCTTGGATAACACAGCAATGATGAGCTCACAGAATCAATTATGTCATGACCAAAAGATATTTTGCCTGCATACTTATTTAATATAATGGCCCATTACTTTTGCTCTTCTCAATTACATTCAATTGAGGCTGCTATAAATTTAAGATTTTTTTTTTCACAGACAGCAGATTGGTAACAAACTCTAGAGTAAAAGGTGTTGACCTTCTTGCGCAGATAATTTCCAATGTCTTTGCATTTAAAATAATTTTGGCGAAGTATTAAAAAATCTATCTCAACTCCAGATAAATCAATACATTTGAGCGCATGAAAGTCTTCAACATATACAGCAAGCGTATCTAATGATTTCATACGACAGATTTTCTGATCATAATGCCCAACTACTGTCAATTTTTTCAAGCAACTCATATTCCTCAGAAAACACAAGCTGTTTCTGAGAGCACTACAAGAAATCGAAAATTTCTCAATCATTTTATAAATGATAGACCTGGAGTATTTACTCACTCCTGCAAAACAAAACTGACTTTTTCTGTCCAAAATTGATGATATTTTCACTTAAACTTCCCCTGGAAGGTCAATCAAATTTCTGGAACAAAAAATAAAATAATCATATTACTGAAATGAATAGACTTTCATTCATTTATTTCTTTTTCTCCTGCAGAACATTTAACAGTTTCTCCATCATTTGCATTTTTTCGTCATGCATTTCTTTTAGTTCTTTCATCCTGTTTTTTTTTTTTTGTAAATCAACTTGCCTTTCCTCGTAACTTTCAAGCCAATCTGTAACTCCAGCTGTCTTCCTTTTCCTGTTTTTGGTTTGTTTTTCTTTGGATCTATGGGGCTGTTCATCAGAACTAAAAGATTCTGGCAATTGAGAACTTTCACTGGAACTGCCGGAGAGGATTCCAATTGTAAATTTTGGTCTTGATCCTGCCTTCATCCCGTATAGTTCACTGAATTCATCAAAAAAGGCGCAGGATTTTCTATCGTTTCCACTTTTGCTGTTGTGATCAATTGTAGCCCTGTATTCCCTTTTCAGTGACTTGTATTTATTTTCACAATGTTTGGCTGAAACAACAACACATCCACCATTTTTCAACTCTTTTGCAATTTTATCCCAAAGTGTCTTGTGAGACCAGAAAAGTCCTTCTCCAATTTCATTCTTTCATGAAATAAAAGTTGTGTGTCTTTTTTACTACACATATTGGGCAAATCTTTCTCAGTTGCAAAATAGAGTACAATTGTACTTTCATAAAAGAAAACATTTTACTTCATACACACTTTCATATAACCAGAAGTCTCTGTCGAGACTGTAGCTCTACTGGTATGTACTTATAAAAAACCATTGCACTATTTTATGTATCTTTGTGTAGTCTACTTGTGTGCCAACTTATTTTGAAATCAAACTAGAACTGTAGAAGGAGTAGCGTTTTTAAGGAATTTCACAGAAAATTCTATTTTTAGTAACCATGGTAACACCGTTCATCGAAATCAGAAACCGATGCACTATTCTTTGTATCTTAGGGTAGTCTACTTGTGTGCCAAGTTATACTGAAATCAGACCAAAACTGTAGAAGGAGAAGCATTTTGAAAGAATTTCACAGAAAATTCTATTTTTAGTAACCATGGCAACATCGTTCATCGAAATTAAATACCGATGCACTATTCTATGTATCTTAGTGTAGTCTACTTGTGTGCCAAGTTATATTGAAATCAGACCAAAACTGTAGAAGGAGTAGCGTTTTAAAGGAATTTCACAGAAAATTCTATTTCTAGTAACCATGGCAACACCATTCATCGAAATCAAAAACCGATGCACTAT
Source organism: Saccostrea cuccullata (assembly GCF_032062105.1). Taxonomy (NCBI): domain Eukaryota; kingdom Metazoa; phylum Mollusca; class Bivalvia; order Ostreida; family Ostreidae; genus Saccostrea; species Saccostrea cuccullata. Next base: position 29,469 of record NW_026923968.1, read on the forward strand.
TATATGTATCTTAGTGTAGTCTACTAGTGTGCCAAGTTATATTGAAATCAGACCAAAACTGTGGAAGGAGTAGCGTTTTAAAGGAATTTCACAGAAAATTCTAATTTTAGTAACCATGGCAACACTATTCATTGAAATCAGAAACCAATGCACTATTCTATGTGTCTTAGTGTAGTCTACTTGTGTGCCAAGTTATATTGAAATCAGACCAAAACTGTGGAAGGAGTAGCGTTTTAAAGAAATTTCACAGAAAATTCTATTTTTAGTAACCATGGCAACACCGTTCATCAAAATTAAAAATCCATGCACTATTCTATGTATCTTAGTGTAGTCTACTTGTGTGCCAAGTAATATTGAAATCAGACTAAAATTGTAGGAGGAGTAGCGTTTTGAAAAATTGTTTACAGACGGACAGACAGACAGACGGACGGACGCCGGACGCATTACTATTGCATAAGCTCTTCTGGTCTCTGACCAGTAGAGCTAAAAATGATATTTTAACATAGAGCATACATGAAAGTGGTAAAAGACTGCAATAACCATAAATTAACTTTCCATAATGATATTGACCTCTGACTTACACCAAATACTTTGACCTTTACAATTGAACATAAATGAAGATCAAATCTAATTGCTATTTAATTAACAAGCAAAATATCTGGCTGAATTAAGACACACATGTACAAGATTCTTATAAATGATGCAAAACATAAATTTAAAAAAGCTATTTCTTCAGTATGTCTATATTTAATGTAAATTGTTTTTAGAAAACACATTTACAGAATATTTCAATTTGTATAATTTCAAAAAATCTTTATACATAGTATCTTACATGTGCTTGGGTCAGAATTCGATTCGGGACTTGGCATTGGTGTTTTTGAACAGCCTGCTGAAAAACAGAATACAGTGTACTCATTCTCACATTCTGAAGGATTGCTCAGGGAATTTTTATCCAAGGTTTTACAAAAAATCATTCATCATTCATTACACATGTAAAATTTATTAACTACTGTCAGACTTTTTCGTAAGATAAATGATTTTGCCATGATGAAATGTTTTTTTTTTGTTCATTTAAAAAAAACGTGATTAAATAAATATTATATTAATTGCACTTACTATAAAATTCTTGACTAGATGATAAGCTCGAACAAACATCAACCAACGTCTCATTCTGTGTCTCTTCTGTAGCCGGGCATGCTAATGTAAAAATAAAAATTTCAATCTGATAAAAACTTGCATGAATTGATTATAAATTGACATATGAATTTTCTTTTCTGCGCATGTACATGTAACAATTAAGGGGTAACTTTTGCCTTAACAATCAAAGTATTTACTAATTTTACAATTAAAGTTTTACAGGCCTTTCACCAATAACTATGCATATTAAGATTAACGCCCTCATTTTGATATTAGAAGGTTACATAATTGAATTGGTTCAAAATTTTGTCATACAATTAATTTTGACATGAGTGAGGATGTTAAAATGTTCCAGCTCTTTTACAAAATCTTGGTACCAGATAGTTTTGTATACATGTATTCAGCAGAAAGCAATTTCAGTTGGAGAACACAACTCAAATTTTGAGGGGGTCATAACAATTTTTGTTTTGTCAAATTAAATGACACAGTATAGTTATGTAAATACATGTTTATAAATATACTAGTACCTGGTATAGGAGCTCCTGTTTCTTTTATGTTCTTGATTTCAGCCATTAATTTCATGTCTGAAAAGTTAACAATCAACTTAATTCACTGTAATTTAGTTACCCCATCCTCCCTTATCATTCCATCCCCTAAGTTAGGCAAAGGAGAAAACGACATTGATAATGAAATTTAATATGCATTTGCATTCATACATGTATAATACACATAATGTTATGTTGACAGAAAAACGTGCATATGTTTGCTAATACAGTGTATTTAGCATTATATCATAAGTTACTATTCATTTTCCACTTACCGCCTTCCTGTAGCTTAGCAATGATGGGAGCCGGTAATACTACTGTTATCTCCTCGTCCGGGTACACTAGAGTAGCTTCTCGCCAATAACTATCAATGATGCAAAACATACTTTTAACAATTGTTGATATCATGTAGTCATTCACATTAGCGTCACTAGCTAAGCGACTCGATCAGTTCGTCAGCCACGAGTGAATCTATGTTTCTTATATGCCCCCAGTTCGAAAGTACTTGCTAATATCCTTATTTACTTATTAAAATGTTAATTTAATTCTAAAATCTTAACAAAACATCTGCCTCACCTCACTTTCCCTCCATTGTCCGCCATCTTTGTTCTTGTTAACTCTTGCCAAACTGGGGAGTATGTTCGTGACCTAATTACACAACACGCTCGTCGTGTTCGAGGTGTTTGATTTAGCAATCCGACTCGAGAGTTGCAACTGTGTTTAAATCAAATAAGCCCACAGAGAATAGCTTTCGGGATGAAACCGAAATCCAATACTGCAAAATAATTTTACATTATTTGAACGCATTTCATGATTTATATATAATTTTTTTTTCTCATTATTTAATTCAGAGAGATCCAAAAACACAATTTATTAAGGAAGTTTATTTAATTTGATCCATTTTAATATCAAAATATGTTCAATCATCCTAGGGACATAAATTCTCGTGGAGTTGTAGAATGACCCAGATTCTGTTTGGGTTACAGCATCGCGAATCTGAATTTGAAGAAAAACATGCATAGTCATGACTTACGTAATAGACTATCATATTTTGCACATCAATTAAAGAAAAATATTAATGAATGGGTATTTTGAATTTAAAACAAAGGAATTACTGATCTCATCACTGTTAACACTCTCAGCAGGATCGGGATGTTCTAAAAAAATTTCTCCTGCAGCTTCTGCATATACATGATAATGATTATACTACAAATTTATCTATTTCGGACAAAAAATGCAAATATAATAAACATGCAAATGACACAAGAAATGTCACTCTGTCAATTGATCCTTTGCTATTCACTACTGTTCAAAATTGTTTACAACTTTTCATATAAACTTACATTAATGCACTATATAACTGAATTTGGTGCTTATGTAGTTTTATTGATTATTTTCACTGAATATTGCTCTGAACAATATCAGCTGTAAAGATTATAATTGTGCACATTAAGGGGGCCGACTATAGTTCGAGTTCTCGCTCTTTGCGCATCATCGCGCGCATGTAGCCTGTTTAAGCGCGCTTGGTGTTTTTTGTTTGTTGTAGATTTCTAAGAGATTGCCAGTATGCGTGATTAGCTAATTAAAAAAAAAATTAGGCATACAATACAAACAATTGGTTTAAAGTAAACAATGTCCAATGCTTATAAATTGTTAGATTTTTTTCCTTACAATTTTTGATTTTTACGACATTTCTGACACTATTTACGTATTGCGTCAGACGACAACATACCATCTGTCATATGAATTGTAAGATCTGACCATGAGATATAGAGAACGATTTGCTAAAGATATAAAGGTGAGAAATCGTCAGTGTAAGCAAGAAAATATTTTTAAAGCACGAGAGTGCAAGAAAAAAGCTGCGCAGTCATGTATTGCAGAGTTGTCAACATATTCTTTGCCACACGAATGTACAGAGGTTTTTACATCGTCTGCTTTACCACCAGTTGCTGAAAACACAAAATTTCATCTTTAGATCACTCGTACTCCACGAACCCATATTCATCTGTATTTGATTTTATTAATGACACATTTTTTTTCCGGTAAACTCGGATCTGTTAAACATACGCGTTTTGTGGTTGATTTACATTGTCTTTTGAAAATATAAAGTGCAAATACTGTGACTTAGAACTGAAATTCAAGGATGCCATTGGTGTTCTCCCCGCTGGGATAACTGGCCATTTAGTTTTGAGGTGTTACAGTTGTTATCGGTATGTGCGGGCCGCTATGGGAAAAGTGCATCGTGTGCCAAAATAATAGGGGACCACCAGTTTTCGATGTCAATTCCAAACCGGCAACAGGTTGGTCAGGTTATGCAATTTATAGCCTCAATTTTTTATAGATCGTTGACAGTAATTGCACAGTGAAATACACATATTCTATAGTGATGTTCTTTCTCACAAATTACTTTCAAATGAGGTTAATGTTGAATATTCTATCACTGCAGAGTGCAACTTCGTGCACATCCTAATAAAAAATGCCAATGCATGAAAAAGTCTGATTTACTGTTAAAGGTAACTAAATGAAGTTACTTTGGGTAGTAAATATAGCTACGTAGGTAATTTTATCTAAATAGCTAAATCTAGTTGCTGTACATGTACCAGACCTGTGCATATATGCTTGTAATAAACCTACCATTTGTTAGTTCCAGTTTATTCAAGAAAAGGAGTGACGAAGTCAGTGATACAGAGAGTTGCCCGTACTTCCTCAGACAAAGCTTTGTCTGAGGAAGTAGAAATGACAGCTAATGGTAATATCATTTTACAATTTTAATTATATTACATACGTATGTCGGAAGCAAATTGAAAGTAGGGGGGGGATTAAACCACAAAAAAATACCCCCCCCCCAATTTCCAATGCCCCCAAATGTAAGCCCCCTACCCCAGTTAGATGCCTATTTATTAATCATGAAAATTTCAATGTTTACAAAATCGTCTAAAATTTACAAAAGTTTTCATTCATATACAAATTGAAACAGGCAATGTATACATACATAGCACTTATTGTTCTACTAGTTCAACGAAGCTGTGGTTTTGTTCATCATCCAAGTCTCTTTTTTCAGGACACAGCTCACTATCTAACACTTCGGTATCGATCCCTATGTTTAGCACTTTTCTTTTGCAATAAAAGTAGGAAAATCCACACCTTTCATGCCGCAAAAGGTAAAGATGGTGTTGTTAAGGGCACGGAAATCTTTGTTGAAGCCAATGGCGGACTTGCGACTTTTTAGCACTTTTCTAAATGTATGCAAGGCGCATTCGCATATCTCTTGGTTATTCCCTTACTACTGAATTTTACGTTTAGTTATGTTTTGGGACGAAACAAATTCAGATGCTTTGTTTTCCTGTCGCAGGTTTTCCTCAAAAATGGTAAGCGTTGTGTTGAATCAGCGGATCTCGATCGCTTGTTTGGCTTACAATGTATGTCTTTGAGCGAAGACCTTTCATTTCATCACCAGTGTATTCTAATATGAATAAACCCCGGGGTTCTCTTGTGGTTTATGTGTTTCTGACAGCATATTCGGGGAAACCAGTGCACAAGATCGTCTGCCTCTATTTCCGTGTCCGTACAAGAATCCATTAACCAATGGCGGAATTCACCTAGGAGTTCTGGTTTCACGATGGACTCCAGGTTACGCCCAGATATGGCCATATAAGCACTATCTGTATAAATTTCGCAGTAAGAAAAGTCATTTCTCTCCAAAAACTTGTCAACAATGTCATAATAAAATTGCAACATCCGTAACTTGGCATATTGTAAAAAAAAATAACCAAGTTGGACAGGGAGGTTGTAAGAAATTCTACTTTTCGCTTTTTCTATTTCGAAAACATGTGTCCTAGATCGGTGAGATTAATGATTTTAAAATCATTCACTTCTATGGTGGCTTCTTCGATTCCTTTCACATATTTAATTTCCCGATGTTTAAACTGATCCATAACAAGTGATCCATAGCTAGAATTTCCTTTCAACTTTGATGTATCTGCTAATATTGCCATAGATGGATCCCTATCTCCAAGGCGACGGTCGTTGGTCACTTCGCGCACAAACTCTCGAAAGCATCTACTGGGTGTATATTCAATCACCTGATAAATGCGGGTTACATCCAGAGTGGTGTAGCTAGAAAATTTTTCTAGCCCGTAAGCCACCTAGGAGAAATCGAGGAGGATTTTCACTTAAATTGTTTTCACGTGCATGATTCTGCATGTGAGAACCAATGACGTCCAAGGGAATGTCTGTAGTGCAAAATATGGGTGCCATCTTTTCTGTATGTGATCCGGCCACTGGTCAGGAATTTTAATGTCCACTTCAACCATTCCAAAGAGGGTTTCATCCAGAAAGCCTTGAAATATCTGATTTTCGGTAACACTTCCCTTGTATTTTTGTAAAACTGTGGTGTTTTGCAAGTAATTATTTTCTGTAAACAGGCACTTTGTTGCTTGAGCAAATTATACTCGGACTCCCATATTTCGTTGACGGAAAACCCCTCCTGTCTTAAGAACTCGGATGTTTCTTGTTTCTTTTTTCATGCCACTTTTTGCCTTTGACATTTTTTTTAAAATGAAAGAAACACGCACGCTAACTCTCGATTCCCGCCTACATTTTGGAACAATTTAATTCAATATAAATAGCAATTTGGCCGTAAAATCTTTGTTTAATACAAAGAACAGTTCAATGGTAATTGATAAATTGTCTTAGTACCAGCGCTTAACAGTACATTATCCATAATTCCAGCCTCGAAAAAAGGGGGTAGACGATCTTTTCTTTTGAAATCGGAGTTTCAAGCATCACTGTATTTTGAAATAGACTTGGATATGATTAAATGTTCCTTATATCTTTTCTTATGTTTTAGGCAAATAAATAAAACATAAATATTTCAATAAAATATATTGCTTCAGTTGTATATCGCTTTGAAATTGGTGGAAAATAAGCATTTTTATCGTTTTTTCGTCAATAAACATATGTTCCCCCCTGTGTCACACAAAAAGCTTTGGTATGAATTTGTGAAATAACATTCCATATTACCTGTAAAAAGGAATTTTTGTGACACGGGGGGGAAAGATGTTTTAAAAATATTTTCCGTTTTCCGTTGATTTCTATAATGAAAAACACAAATTTTACCAAAATTTTAGAGTTATTTCTCTTTGTTTTCCCAAATAATTAATGTTTAATGAAAATCCATATAATTAGCTATAAAAAATATTAAAAACTCGTCAAACATGTTAACTTTTGAAAATTGACTTTGAGGTAGGCGGGAGAACAATACTATCGTTCGCAGTTCTTTATATCTATAAAAATAACACTCGTGGAACTGGGATATGGTATTCGTGTCTGCACAGTATCCATACACTGGATAGCTTCCCACGCATATCTCTTTGCCGGTATTCAAACGATGCTGAATGAAATGTCCCGAGGAAGAACTTATGTGATCCAACCAGTAGAATGTACATGTTTCTATCTCGGACTTCTCGAAAACCGTTAATGGTGCGGTAGGCATATACCGAATCACGCACAAAAATTAGAAGAAACTGTGCCTTATGAGTTACAATCTGCAAAATTTAAACCCCTTTTCAAAAAAGGTGATAGATAAAACTTGATAATTATAAATTTCATGGTCATGAAAAGATTATGCACTAATTTTGCCTCCGTTATCCAAAATTTTTGGGTTTATCTTGTTTTGCCCTGTATGTCCATCTGTCTGTTTGTCTATTTGTCTGCAAAAACCTTAACCTTGCTCATTACTTCTTATAAGAGCTGTTCAATAAATAATGTCCTGAACTGTATGACATACAATACAGATATCATATGACATTAAACTAGACTTTCACTCCTAATGGAATCTTTCACAGAATTTATAACAGTTTATGTGATCTGACAGTAGTATAAGGGGCCTAGATGGGCGGGTCGAGATCTGGAAAACCCATTTTATGAGATCTCGGGTTTGAGAATACCGATCTGAGATGTGAGATCTCAGACTTGAGACCTGGAAAAACCCATTAGAGACCTCAGGCCGATTAGGCCTCAAATCTGGAGAAAAAACCCAAAACTATGAATACACAGACTTGGTAACGATTCAAGTACGTCGAGCTGCCTATTGTGACGTCATCATACTCATTCACAGCCTTGCTGACTGCTTGATTTTGACACTTTAAAAAACAGCTAACCGCCAACCGATTGAAAGAAAACAAAAGGTTAAGAGTTTTAAGCTGTTTTATTCAAGTAAGATACAAAGTCAATTCTTCTTCTGTAGTTTCAGCCTCTTTGGCTCTCCGGTGTGTTTTCTTTTCTTAGCCTGGTTCACTACTTAACTACTTGCTATCGATTTGATTTTCAATGTTCAAAATATCAAAATATGATACTCACAGTTCGTTGTATTTAGTTGCGGCATACAAACCACAATACTAATCACACAATTTAAACAGCATACAGCGCTCCAGAATAGGAATCAAAGTACTGAAAGTACTGGGAAGCGCTAAGCATTGTTCAACTAAACTCGCCTCTTGATCGCCTTGACTGCTACGTTAAATAAAACCGAGTGTAAGTTATGTTACTTTAATAAAGTCTAAAAAATAAAAAAAAAATTAACAAAGTGTTGCATTTTGGATCCAGGTTTCTGCGATAAAATTGAATTTATATCAATATTACAGTCCGATTTTTTTCTTCTGACTTACCTCATTTCAGATTAGGTATAAAACTCTACATTAGCTGGAAAGTTTTCTTTGTTGTTGTTTTCTTTGTGGGGGGGGGGGTTGAAAAATTTTGAATTCAAAAAATGTTGCTGATATCCTTCTCTTGAATGTAAAGTAGAGAACACAAAACCTTTGAATGAAATTTTGAACAATGTATAATTCTACTCTCAAGAATATGAAGAATATTTTTCGTACTAAAATTCAAAATTGGCTGTCGGCGACTTTATTTGTTATCATCGGCCGCAGGGGTGATCTGTCTATTGTATTTGAAAGTGTACAGGGAGAAATGAGTTATTATTTTTTATTTGTTCCATCTTTATTGATAAAATATATTAGGATTATGAATTAACGATTTTTAAAATGGCATAATATTTTGTGTGAACTGTTTTTAGCATATTTTAATATTTAATCCTCTTCATAAATATTTATAAAGTTAAAATTTACATAAATAAGGTTTTACAACATAAAAAGTCCTAGCATAGGACCTTGTAATATATACACACAATCATTACAAGACTTAGTTTCTGGGTATATAAATAATGTATTGAACTTTTAAATTTTGTTTTGAATATATATGTTACACTTGAATAATATGATAATAATATTTTTTCAATATTTCACATTTATTGTGATACCAATCCAGCCTCGCGCAGCATGTTGCTATCATCATGTAACAAAAATCCCCGAAGACTTTATAATTGTGGACAAGCCCCCCTCGATATATTCAACCCCAGGGCTTGTTGGACATTTTTTTTAACAAATTATATTTATTACACTTATCCATCATGTGTACAATATGAAGGGGGATTCCTGTCCACAAGTACCCGTAATCCTTCATCTCTGACTCTCTCTCAGACATGAATTATAATTTATTTTTACCGAAATCTAAAAAAAAAAAGATTGGCCATTCTGTTTCTCGTGTTATATTTGAAGCAGAATTGACAATATTTCTTTTTAAAATAAAAATGTTAAATCACATACTCTTCTATTTAGAAAAAAGATATCACACTGAAATTCGATCGTATTTTTCTTGAACTCATTTTGGCGAAAATACTTTTTTTTTTAAAATGCTTGTTTTTAACACCCAATCGTTCAGTGAAATGGATTTTTTTGCATCAAAATATTTTGTTACAGATAAAAACTACAAAACAAGTATAGACTCTATATAAATGTGTTCAAGTTTGTACTGCTAAAAGATAATTTGATGCTGTGAAATCATTATAATTGATTGCCCTCTGTGTAATGCGGTTTGTTCCCATCTCGCCTTAGCTGTAAAATTTAGCATTCACATTTCGCCTTAGTAAGCTCTCAGGTGAAATAATGTGATGAAGATTGAATATATATTTAGCATCAAGTATTTTTGGGTATTACATTATTTATCATTTCATTCCCTGTATTCATAAATTCCCATTAACTGTTAAATTCAATCTAAAAAAATTTTATCATTTAAATTTTCATATAAACCCAGTAATATTTACAAATGCTAAAATTCCCATTTCGCCTTAGTACTTTTTAACTTTTTCTTACCTGGATTTCACAGTAAAGGCGAAATGGGAACACACCTGTAATGCAAGTGTGATAATAAAAATCCTCGTTTGTATGAAATTTACATTGTTTGAAATAAAGGCTTATGCAGAAGAGGGCGTGAAAAATTATGTAACAAAACTGCAAAATGTAGATACAAACTAGATACAGAAGCTAGTTTAATAAATATTTTTTTATGGAATTATGCTTCTAAAAGATTTAATTCCAATTTGATTTTTTAATACTCATTGATATTTTAAGCTTAATGAGACTTAAATACATGTGCGCATAAATCTTTTTTCGGTACTTGTATTAATATATAAACTTGTATGGTCATTAGTTTTTCGAATTACCACTACAGAGATTACATGTACATTTGTGACATAATGAGTGTTTGCCAGTATACTTATTAATACGCTCCATATTGTTCAGAGATAAGAACCGCCCTTGTCCCCTACCGCAGGATTTCCGTACGTATTAATATCGACTGTACCAATTAACACCTATTATGATAACTCCTACACTTAAGTAGCGGACAGATTGTTAGACGGCTCAGTAGAGTTACATAACTTGCTCAGCGGCGCTATATTATGTATCACTCCGCGTAATATAGTTCTTCATTTTGAGAACATAATATACAACATTAAAATATATAATTTATATATAATCACCTTTTAAAGGAACCATATTACACCACGGAGTTAAATTAGGTCAACAATAGTAGCCCTTGCAAAGGCATTATAGAAAACATTTGTTTATATAATTATCATTATTTATAGAGGACGGGTCAGGGATGCGTTCAAGATCTTAGTGCTAGATGGATATTAGGTACAGATACGAAATTAGAACACGAATAGCAGCCACGTAAATAATATTATAAATATTAATGCTTAGTTTGAAATCCTGCAATCCTACTTCGATAACACTTTGCATCACGCGACATGCTGTATACACCGGTATACAAACTGAAGGAATGTTCTTTATCTAATCGTAAAGTCTCGTGACACACATTCAATTTTTGCATGCTTTTTCCATACATCAGTTATAGATGTAATTGATTGTATAATAGAATTTTATTTTAACATCTTATGGGTAGACGAGCTGTCTTTTCAAAACAACTGGGTATGTAGCATATATTAAACTACGTGTAAGTTTACTAGGAACTATGGTATTGAGCCATGATATATGCGGTCGATAGAGGGCGTTGAATAAAAGATCGTGAAAATCTGAAGACACCCTATAAATCGCTTGCGCATGCGCGCTTAGCGCTTAAAAAAAAGGTATTTAACCTAATAAAATATTGTAATTTTTGGTTGTGCCTTCTATATGAACAATTTAACTTGTAGAAGCACTACACAGAACTGTATCAACTGTTCACTGAAGTGTCAAAATAATCGGATGATATTTACAGACAATAATGTTCTAGCCAGGAACAATCAACTGTCTTAAGTAACTGCAAAATTTTCAAAGCCTCAATAATTGCCAAAATTTGACTCTTTGAAGGAGTCATCTCAACTTTTAGTTTTTTTTTTTTTTTTTTGAGAGGAAATAATCTTTAATGTCATCCGGTGTCTGAAATTGGCTAGTGTCACCAAAATTTTTTAGTATCCCATTTGAGATGGAAAATTTGAATGCCGCTGGATTATCAGGGAACTTGCAATTAACTTGCACTTTCATGGAACTTGTCAAGTTTGATGTTCTTTGTCGCATGTTGAGTACTTTGCATTTTACTGTAGGTACATTAGAATTAAAAGTTCCGACGTCTTTATTGCACACTCCGCAAAGGGTCGGTGAGCACAAGAAACAGAATCCACCAATACAGTATCAATAACACTGACCGACTGAACTTGTGCATTGTTGATCTGTAATTTCTTGAATTACATCGTCAGGACATGTTGTGAGTGAATTATATTGTCAAAATTTCTGACTGAGACATTGCAAAAGGTGTAACTCTTCGCAAGTTGAATTTGTTTTATATGTTTATCCCAGGCACATAGCTTTATGGTATCGGAGGCATCTGAAATGGTAACATACTGTTTTTGAATGACTTCTCCAGATTTGATGGTTTGAAGAGTTGTCTCTCTTTGGTCCATGATTTTGGCTTAAACAGATACCTGTAACAGAAGTTATACAGTTAAATGTGTTAAATGTATATCACCAAAATCTAAAATATACATATCTTGCATACATGCCAACGTTCCTGACTTAGGCGGGATTCTCCCGATTTTACCCTTTCATTCCGTTCTCCCGATCGCGAGAAAAAAATGCCCTAATTTGAATAATTTCCTGATTTGAAAAAAAAATCAGATTTTCTGTTTCCCTACTGTCGATTTTTTGTTAATCATGAATAGAATATCAAACTTGTTTATGCACACAGAAAAGTCCCATTGTTTATTTACTGTGCAAGAGGAGTTAATTAGCCACAGGAAATCATTTTTTGCTTGATCTCAGGCACTTATATCCTGGAGCAGTTAAGGTATTAATCTCTTCAGTTTGAAGGGGTACGCAAAGTGAAACACATAGATTAAGGGCTTAATTACTGGTCATTTTATTTAAAACAAAAAATAAAGACAAGTAGATATGAATCTCGTGGCGAGCAACGAGTAGGTCTTCCGTCCAATTTTTGATCGGATGAGGTATGATATTGACAAAGAAGATAATCTGCCCCCACAGAATAAAATGATTCTACAGTACTTCAAATTCTTAACAAGTGTTGTGATATAGAAAAGGGATTTTTCTTCTAAATCCCTATTAGTTGGCAGCAGCATGTTTTTCTTTACATAAAAAATCTAAACATTTTTTTATTTCAATGTCTCAGACATTTTCAGGTCAAATAATAAAAACAACATATTCAGTAAGTAATCATTTTCAAGTTAATTTCTGGATCCATTTGGGATCCTTTGCATTTTTGTTGACATTTTGAAAACCCTGTAATTGTCATTCCTTAAACATCAAGAAGTGTCATATCAAACCATGTGAAATTAAAGCAGACTAGTTAAAGTAGTTTGCAGTTTTTAACAAAACACCGATGTTCTTAGTATTGAAAAAATCATATGGAAACAACATTCAAATGAGTTTTTTCTTTTAGCTAGATTAACTGGCACTGACGTCGATCTATATGTCCATAAGATAGTGTCTAATATAAAGTAGGGATGAAAGACTCTAAGCTGTGGTTTCTAGAAATGAGTAAACAACAATCCAAACAACAAAGAATTACAAAACTGAGATAAAATGTGTTTTTGGCATGATGGTGTTACACAATTGTAACACAAATCACAGAAGTATTCTATTACTTCTTATTTAACAATACTACATCTCAATACACTAATGGTCCTAACTTAAAGTGGAAAGGAGATATCAAAACAACTGAAATCCATATACATGTTGTACACAATACCAAGCTAGTTATATCCTCTGAGTACGTTGCAGACTTTCTGAGAGGAAACCTGATGTCCTCAGTAATGAAAAAATCCCATTGGAGCATTTTTTTTCCCTTTGATCTAGTCTGTTTTAAAACTGATGTCCAATATCCATATGTTCAGAACTTAGTGTGTATACTATTCCACAATATAATGTGGGTATAGAAAGGAGTTTAAGCTGTGTTTTGTGACAATGAATTTTTAGTTAATCAGAGCTAGAGAGGTACTGGCCTATAACTTGAAAAATATTTTTTCCCTTACTTTTGAGAATGGAGTGTAAAAATTGACAATGAAGACATTTTGCAAATCTAAATTGTAAAAGATGCAAACAATTATAAAACAAATAAAAAGCATGCTTTCCTTTCTAGCATAACATAATACAAATGTAACACAAACAGAAGTATCCCATTACTTCTTATCTGACATTACTACATCTCTATACCCTATCGTGGTCTTATCTTGAAAGTAGAAACAAGATATCAGATATGACAGTTTTCCTTAAAAGATTCTTTAATTCTGACAATGGCCTAAATCTTTATGTCCATACCTTAGTTTCCATTTTATTCTGACAATGCAATATGGGAAGAGAATGGAGTCTAAGGTGTGATTTTATAGTTACTGGTAGGCAATTAAAGAAATGGATGGCCTAAAACTTTAAAACAGAAAAAAACTTTTAATTAAAAAAAGCATGTTCCTTGATTTATAGGTGATAGGAAAACTGTAAAAACATTCAACACATTTAAAAAATACAATCAGGTACAAAAAAAGCATAGAAAACATAATTTATAGAGAAGAGTTTCCTTTTTGGAACAGACTAAATAATGCAACTCAGAACATTGTATTTATTTAGTTCTCTAGATCCTTTGGTTTTTTTTCTTTGTCTTTTCCCTTTTTTCATCGTCAGGATTTGACACTTCACGGCTGAAATAGAACAAGTTTATATGACTTAACTTAATGACTGTTGTATTCATGTCAGTGCCAAGGATGAAGTATATAAAGATGGTTCTCAAAAGCAAAGTATCAATTTAAGGAACGTGAGGTAATTATGTCATATATAGGTATACATATCGAGTTAATTTACTTCATTTTCAACATAGGGAACCTGCCATATTTCTTCAGGAGAAATCTTTAAAGACAATGGAGTTTACGTAAACAAAAATCACTGTTGTTTACTGACATTAAGCGCATGTAAATTATGTCTTCAATTGATTTATCTTCATCAAATATCATGTTAACAATACTTAAATATATTTAAAATTGCGTCATCAACTGTAGAGTCTTATCAATTCTATCTTGCTTGTAAGGGCAGATCACTCAACTGCACTAAACTACCCTACAATTAGAAGTCTTTAATGTGCAGTGTTTAGAGCTTCCTTAATATATCTGTACATTTAATATGAATTTCAATGCGTACTTATTGAAATACGCCATTTTTTAAAGTCTCTGTAAATGAGTTATGATTATTTAATTTTGATTTTCTGTTGTGTGTTCCTACCAGCATATATTTTGTTTTATCAACATTTAAATCATCTAAACAGCACTTTTCACCATTTACTAGATCAGAATTTAGAGCCTATTCAATACATGAAATATTTCTGTCATAAACATGTACATTGGCATCATCAGCAAACATATCATTGAGTGAATGATATACATGTAACAGGAGGCCACTTATATATATCAGAAACAGTAATGGGCCTAATATTAGTCTAGGGTTGTGCGATTTTATCGGTATACCGGTATATCGCGATTTTTCGTTGCGTGATACGTATCGTGATACGGAGACCTAAATACCGGTCTTTAGGTACTTATTATAAAGTCCAGAAATAATTCATTTATTCGTTCAATCATTCAAATTACAATTACAGAAAGTATAGAAAATGTTGTAAAAAGTGAAGACAACGGCATCCTACCATCCAAACATAATTGATTTTATATACATAAAAATTTCAAGATAGTAAATTTTTGTTTTTCTGGCATATTTTTTAGAAAAATAATGACTTTTCATATAAAATCAAGGTAAAAACTGCGTTTAAAAATATCATATTATCGTGATATTGTGTGAAAAAAATCGTGATATATCGCGATACGAAATTTTTGGCGATACCCATCACCATCAGATGAAGATCTTGCAAATAAATTTTCAACGTTTTTCATAGACAAAGTAACATTTATCAGAAAGACACTTAAACAAAAAACAGAAAAAGAAGACAGCTATTTAGGCACAGACGTATACTATCATGGGCCTCTATTAGCTGCTTTTGAACGTACCACTGAAGATGAAGTACGATCACTAATAATGAAGGCACCCAGTAAATCATGCGAACTGGATCCATTTCCAACAAATCTACTGAAAAAGTGCCTGGATCCGGTAATACCGCTTGTCACAGAAATTGTTAATGCATCTCTCGATCAGGGAATTTTTCCGTCTGCTTGGAAGGAGGCCATAGTTCGTCCACTTCTTAAGAAACCTGGACTAGATAAGGAAGTGTTGAAAAACTATCGGCCCGTATCGAACTTGAGTTTTATCTCAAAAATATTGGAGAAAGTTGTGGCTCGTAGGATTGATGCCCATTTGGATGCGAATTCTCTTCGCGATCCACTTCAGTCGGCATATCGTCCCAGGCACTCCACGGAAACGGCCCTCATCAAGGTCCACAACGATATTGTGACAGCCCTAGACCATCAATCTTCAGCAGTCCTTGTCCTTCTGGATTTATCCGCTGCTTTTGATGTTATTGACCATAATATATTGTTCCAACGCCTAACTGTGTCTTAAGGTTTCCGTGATGGAGCTCTTGAGTGGATCAAGTCTTACCTCAAGAACAGAAAACAATGTGTCACAATTGGATCCGTCCGAACAGAGTCTAGACAGCTGCCTTTTGGTGTCCCCCAAGGATCTGTACTCGGACCGAAATTGTATTGCCTCTTCTCCAAACCCATTGGAATAATATGCCACCGCCATGGAATGATATATCACTGCTATGCAGATGATACACAAATCTACATGATCATAAGACCACTGGAAAATTGGAACAATTACTTCTCTCGACTTGAAGCGTGTCTTAGTGAAATTGGTTCATGGATGACATCAAACCTACTCAAACGAAACCAAGAAAAGACCGAGCTAATAATCTTCACCACAAAGCAACACCAGAAGTATCTGCCAACATTACAACTAAAAGTTGGTGATAATATCATTGAAAGCGTGCCATGTGTAAAAAATCTAGGTGCATTTTTCGATCAACACCTTACTACGGAAAAACAGGTATCCTCGGTCGTCAAATCATGCTATTTTCAAATAAGCAATATTGGACGAATACGGCGCTTTCTTACAAAAGAAGCCTGCAAGACCATGGTGAATGCCGTTTATATCACTGCCAGGCTGGACTATGGGAACTGCCTTCTATATGGAGTGTCAAAGGCCTTACTAGACCGGATTCGAAATGTCCAGAACACGGCAGCTCGTTTAGTTACAAGATCATCTAAACGGGAGCATATTTCACCTATCCTAGCTGATCTTCATTGGCTACCTGTTTCTTTTCGTCCACAATATAAAATCTTGACATATGTCTACCAATCCTTACACGGGTTAGCTCCATCGTATATCAAAGATCTTATAATGGAATACAAGCCTACCAGATCACTGCGATCTGAGTCAATATCACGGTTAGTTGTTCCTAAGATCAGGACGATGACATATGGTGAACGTCGACTTGGTTGGGCAGCAGCATTTTTGTGGAACGACCTTCCTAATGAAATAAAGCAGGCCCAGTCCCTGGATATTTTCAAAAGACAATTAAAGACGCATTTTTATAGGATAGCTTTTTAAGTTTTAGGTGCTCAATTTTTAGCAGCAAATCATAAATCACAAATGATGTTCTTTTATTGAGTTTTGTTGATGGTGTAATTGTATTTTGTATGTAATTTGTAGTATTTTAATGTTATAATTCCGAACACATATATGAGTATGGGTTAATATTTTATATAAGTTTTCATAGCTTTAAGATTATGTTTACTTGCGTTCTATTGTACAACGCTTTAGAATTAAATTATTAATATTTAGCGCTTTGTAAATTCATATATTATATTATTATTATTTAAATATTACCCCTGTGGCAGAAGATGTACCAATTCTAACATACTAGGTCCTGATATTCAAATAAGATTGACAACTGATCAAAGTTGTAATTCCTTACTTTATCTGATAGAATGTCATGACTGACTAGATCAAAAGCTTTGTTGAGGTCCAAAAATGTTATGCCTATGGGTGATGCATGAAAATTAATCAGAGCGATATTTTCAACAATATGTACATTACGTCTACTTTAATCTTAGAATATATTACACAAGCATTTGTTTCAGTGCTTACATTTCTTTGACATTGTTTCCTTGACACAATATCTTTACTTGGATGTTTCCATGGAACTGGAGCAAGGGGTAAATTCTACCCATTTGGGATTCTGAGATTGCATATATGTGATCTTGAATCATGATGGACATGTCATCACTGCAAAGTAAATTAAGATCTGTTTTTAGAAAGTTCAGTAGCATAAACAGCTTTTAAATATGATCCTCACCCTGAGGGATATAAAAAAATCAGTTAATATTTTTGAAAGCAATGTCACACACTGTTTTTAATGCATACATATATGAAATCATAGTAAAGTCTGCAATTGGAATAGTGGTCTGATGATTTCAAATGTTTTTGCAGCATAATGGATGCAAGAATCTGTTCTCTGTGCCTTTTGTATTCTAACTTTTATTTTCAATTATATGAATTTACAAAAGATATGAAAGTAATGTTTGTAAATATCATCACAGTCTTATGTCTTAAATATGAAAATGTTTAAAATGTGCATACTTATCAAAACAAGCTGCTTGAACTTCCCCGGACACTTGGATTTGTTCTTCATTCGTCTGAAATTTATTGGGAAAATTAAAATTAAGTGAACTGCCATAGCACAAGATACACCCATAGATATTTTATATCATAAACAGATGAGTGTGCATGGAACAAAATCATGTCAACTTATCTGAAAATATTTCTATATTGCAAATTTCTTCTTAGACAGATGGATATATATATATATATATATATATATATATATATATATATATATATATATATATATATATATATATATATATATATCTCAACTGATCCGCTGAAGTAACACAAATGCCCAATCTACAGCTTTTTCCACTTTTTATGAAAAACAAACAATTTCACATTTTGTAGTGAATTCCCTGGTCATTATTATATATGCATTTATTTTGTCAACATGATGCTCAAGAGCTGAGAATAATACATTTAAAATATTTTATGGGTGCTACATATTTAAAAAAGTCAATATTAGAGAATTTTTTTTCAGACAAGAACATGAAAGTATTCAAAAGTTTATGATAGATGGCGATGGACAGGCAGCAATATCAAGTAATGACCTATGATACAGATAACTCTACAATGTTACACTAGTAGACAACACAGGGTAAAATAATGATCTATAAATAAAATAAAATCTTGACAGAAATGTAAATTAAAAAAATTGGTATGTATTAAATTATGCATTTTATCATTAGGTTTACAAATACCTTCACAGTGGTTGAACATGTAGAGTTTAATGAAGCTCTTCCATTGAACACATCCACCCTAAGACATGTGAACGTAGCATGTGTTCCTTGCTGAAGTGCAACAGATGATTTACTCCCCCAAAACTTGAGTTCAATTTCGCCAGTATCA
Organism: Saccostrea cuccullata; assembly: GCF_032062105.1. Taxonomy (NCBI): domain Eukaryota; kingdom Metazoa; phylum Mollusca; class Bivalvia; order Ostreida; family Ostreidae; genus Saccostrea; species Saccostrea cuccullata. The sequence continues at coordinate 48,523 of NW_026923968.1, forward strand.
TCAGACACATTTATAATTCTTCGTTGCATCAGTTGTATCCATGATCTGCAACAATCACATTTTATAGAGAAAAATTACAATTTTTTTTACAAATACTGTTACATGCAGTGTGGATAGAAATTTGTGCAATTTCAGCTGGTTATTAAATTAAACCACTTGACTTACTTTTATTATTTAAAGTAACATGTCACTCTGTCTTACAAAGTTATATGTATGTATATTTACAATAAATGTTACCTAGGAAGCCTCATTCAAAGTCATGGTGCCATCTTGTTTCAGGATAAATCCTGTCACATTAAGGGATTTCTTTACCGACTGAGTCAATTTCTGTACATGCTTCTCTGGCATGGATTTCTTGATACTTTGTCATGCTGCTCAGCACACATGTTGTTCCAAAGTAATGACCATTGGAATGTGATCTTACTTCTGTTCCTTCTAACACAAAAAAATTCTGCTGGGCTCCCTGATTCTTAAGTAATGGAAAGTGAAATTGATAACTATCAGAATAATTAGAATAATTACATAATACTATAGCAATTTATTGCAAGCAAATAATGCAACACTGTGAGCTCTAAACAATGTGTTGATAAAGAGAAAATTTGATCTGTGTGCAAATTGGACTACTACTTGGGGTATTGCACATTTAACCTCACAAATGCTGGACACAAGGTGATGTATAGGAAAGCTGTGCATCACTTGAATAGTGTGAAAATTCAGCGGAGCCATTTCCTGCGGATTATTTTATAACAAAATGGTATTGACTAATAGCGAGCGCAGAAATTGGTGCAAAGCGCCACTCGTCACTGCGAGCTCTTAAAGCAATGCTTGGGTGAAGAGAAATTTTCACTTAAATGTTTACTTAGATTTTGATTGGTTAATAGCTGTTTTAAAATTACATCGGAAAATATTGTAGGTTATCTATAGCAGTGAAGTTGTAGTTTTGTGATATTTTTGAAGAAGATCAATTTATTAATTTATTGCAATATTTGAACATTGATATTAAATTTTTTAACAAACTGAATATAGTTTTTCCATTCTGTCCGATACTAGTGCATAAGCCTTTGTGGTGTGAAACAGGTTTTCCAGTCGGCGAGCAATGTTTGGTTAAGCAGATATAAAGCAATAAGGACAAGGGTGCGCCATGCATGAGATAAATTATCTTCCCTGAAAGAGCAAATGACTGCCATTCTCGGAAGGGGGGGGGGTCTCCATGTTATTTGGAGTTACATGTAAAACCTTGTGTTAATATCATACTAGGGGTGTGAAATTCTATTACAGAAAAATATTATTGTGCCTCCTATTAATACTCAGTGTACAGTGTGTCTAAGCGACAAGAAATAAATTTTAATGTCAGGATGGCTCATATTTAGCTTCGAAAGTGGAAAACATCGTCAAATTATTAACTGAAGCAACACGTTATACTTTGGTATGGAGACGATTTGGATCGATACCTGAAATTTTGGCGGGAATATTCCAGGGGTGCCTAATGTCCCAATAGCGCTACTTCCGGTAAATATGCAAGGATGTTTCGCCCCCAGACCTTTCGTACCAAAATCCCAATTTTCAATTTACAATTAATCAATTAAACATCACTTTTTGAAATGGTGTTTTTTTTATTGAAATATCTAGTTCTGTGAATTTGCGTCGTATTATATTTGACACTGGTCACTCAACTTAATATTATTTTCCTCGTTTGCTTATTCAGATAATTGCATTATAAGAGTTTAAACACCTCCAAAAACTTAATCAGGCAGTTAATTATTATTACTGATTAAATATGATTAATTATCAGTTAATACACGACTTTCCTAATAAAAATGATATAGGCTACAAGTCGAATTGAATGAATAAAATTGTTGAAAAACTATAAAAAAAAAAAAAAAATAAATAAGCAAAAAATAAAGACCTTCAATCAAGTAAATATGTATACCATATACGTATATACATTATAAATAACCAGAATCAGCAGTAGCAAAGTGCAGAAACTACGCAGAATATAAATACTCTGGAAGATTTTTGAAATTGGGAAATTCACGTTGTCAAGTTCAGAGTACTTGTATAGTTATTGAGCAGCACAAGTAGAGAACATTAATTACAAGTGATCGTTAGTTATTTTCAATCGATCGATCGTTAGGCCTACAGTTTGCATTGTAAGTTTATTTGAGGTGGTAAACACATCCGCTATATTGAATCGTTGAGTTATATATTAGATAAATTGTTTTCAGATTTCAGCCAATCCACTTGTTCATTCATTTGTTCACTATTTAAACAATAATATGTTTTACGGCGTGGCCGTTTGGGCGAGCGCAGCTGTATTTATTCCTTAATGCAAACCATCAACTCTCCACTTAGATCCAGCTCTTCTTAATTTGAAAAGTTGAAAGTCAGACGTATTAAGTCTAGACTTTCACAATGAATAGATTCCAGAGTCCTCTCAATTAGTCGAAGACTTTAGTGAAGGTTTCATATTTCTACGGTTTACGGTTTTGAAGTAGTAGCGATAACAAGGTTTTTCGCACAAAGGGCGATAACTTTTAATGGGGTCAATCTTACGGAATACGAATTTAACCTTTTAAATAGTTTTAAGAGTACATATTAACGATGCTAAGACAGTTTGTATATGCTAAGAGACAAAAAAGATATAAAGGAGCTTAATTTCTCAATTTTGACCTTTGCAATAATTTCATGATCAAAGGTCAATGAATCTTATGCAGTTGGTCCCATGTCTCTATCACTTCTTGTTTTGAAAATTTTTAATTATTTGTAAAATTCAAAATGTTTCAGGGGCAATAATTCATTGAAGGGGTCACCGAAGACTTTTGCAATGAATAGATTCCAGAGTGCTCTCAATTAGTCGAAGACTTTAGTGAAAGTTTCATATTTCTACGGTTTACGGTTTCAAGGGAGTAGCGATAACAAGGTTTTACATAAAAGGGGCAAGAACTCCGTAAGGGGTCATAGGTCATATACGTTGGGTTGTTTTTCGAAATAACTTTTAATGTCCAGTATCTTGAACTAAAAAGTTTTTTGATAAGTTTTTCGGTTCAAAAGTCCGTAGCGGAAAAATAATAAAAAAAAAAAAATAATAAACAGAAGCATTTCAAGAGGTCTTCCCACAGAAAGGTGGAAAGACCTAATAAATAGAAGAATATCAATAGGTCTTTCCACAGAAAGGTGGAAAGACCTAATAATAATAAACATAAGCATTTCAAGAGGTCTTTCCACAGAAAGGTGGAAAGCCCTAATATTAAACATAAGCATTTCAAGAGGTCTTTCAACAGAAAGGTGGAAAGACCTAATAATAAACAGAACAATTTCAATAGGTCTTTCCACAGCAAGGTGGAAAGACCTAATAATAATAAGAAGAAGAATAAACCGAGTAAAAACAATATGTTCCCAAACTCCGTTTGGGGAACATAATTAACTGAAAAACAATCAGTAGTGCAAAAATTCAAAGAAAAATCAATTAGACAAAAAAAAAGCAGTGAAAAAGTTTCAAACATCCTCTCAAATGAAAATGAAATTAAATCTTTTCTTTCATCTGGACTTTCTTGCAATCAAAGAGATAGAGATAGAAAAGCTAGTTTCTCTGAAGCACCGACGGCGGCAAAAGAACGCTGTGAAAAAATAACAAAAGCGGTCAAGTCTGGGGAGAGGAAGGCAAAGAGACATACAGGCAATCTACAAAATTACAACTTTGAAAAACAAGCATTTCTAAAGCATGTTAATGCAATTCCATCTGGCTCCAAAGTAAGTTGGAGGGGTTTAGCCATTAAATTAAACTTGACTAACAAAAATGGGGTGAGACCTTCAAAAGCTGGACAGGTCTTGTTAGAGATTGCTAAAGCTTTAGGTGTGAATGCGAACAAATTCAACCACCTACCAAGGCTCAGTGGCAGAGATTACTTTTAGAGGTCCGCCAAGTATAAACTCTACAAAAGAGTATCGATCCCCACCCCACGTCCAACAAAAAGTCTTCAAAAGGCAATCCAGAGAAACTTCAAACAAGTGAAATTTACATTGGCGAGAAAATTGCTCCAAATATGATTAAAACAAATAAAATAATGTCAAATGGAAAACTTCAAGATGTGTCTCTTCAGGTTAATGGTAGGAAATACCTTTAGAGAAAATCAGGTACCAGATGAACACAGATCAGTCCAACCTCTTTAGAAACCTTAACCATAAAGATATTCACACAGAAAATACTCGGCATCTCAAGTTCTGGCACGATCACAGCGACATCCTCAACCATAGTTATGTGGCCTTTACGGTTTCCACATTATATGATCCATCCGTGTTCCTGACAAATGAGGAGTTCCGAGAAAGATTTCCAGATAAAACCCCAGTCACAGCGAAGTCGATGATGTGGTTACTTTCTAGAGTGTTTTCTAACAATAATTCATGGTCTTCAAGAATAACACATGTTAGTCTGCATGGTTTGTGGAAGAATATTAATATTCAAAATGTCTGTTGTATGCACATCATTTTCTGTGTCAGCTTCAGAACATGTTTCTGTGTGTTTCCTCAGTTCTCGTAGCAAGAATTTCCTTCCACATGTTACACATTTCTCTTCTAAACTTCATTCACTAGACTTAATCTCATGAGGATTATCTATAGAAGCAGTGGAAATATCTTTTTGGATTGGCCTTATATATATCGTTGATTGGGGATCAACATTTTTCTGCAGTTCTTCTGCTGACCATGCACAGTTTATCAAATTCAACCTCCGTAATTTTTGGGCACCTCTCAGTAGTTTAAAGCCCCCACCCCCTTCAGCTAATTTTGAAAATCCTTCAATTTCCCCTTCTTCATTTAATTCTTGCGAAATAAGACTTCCTGCTAATTCATTTTCAACATCTGATTTTAATTAAACAATTTTCTTTCTTACCAACTCCAGCTTTATTCAAAGCTTCTTTTTCCAATGTATTTGGAACACATTTTTGGCCTGTATGGGCCAGATATAAAAATATCATGGTTATGAACTTGTCTTTTTGGAACATCTTTTTCCCGGTTTTAGTACCTGCAGTGCGAGAGTAAGGAATGAATAGTCGGACTCGTTCGTTTCTGGTACATGAACTTATAGCGGTATGTTCAATGACCGTTGTTTTCCCATGCACAAGTTTTTTTGAACTTGTGGCGTAATCCGATCGTTTTCTCCTTTATTTCTTAAGAAAACCTATTGCGTTAATCACTGCATGAACTACATTAGGCATGTCGCCTGTACAGATTTCTTGATCAGTGGCTGTGTCATCGATGAAACGTTTGAAGACGTTCGCATCATTAATACAATAATTCATCTTTTAAATCCTACTTTAAATGATTATTTAAACAGATATAAATATAAACAATAAATATGCCTTTCTTTGTTTGTTATTGCTGGAATTAACGGTCGCAGCTATTGCAGGAAAAATTTACATAACCCGAGTAAAGTTATGTATTTTTTCAGCAACAGCTGCTTCCGTTAATTCCAGTGATAACAAACAAAGAAAGCATTTTATTGTTTAAAAAATTAACCCTTTAATACCGGTATATGTTGTGTTTCGTATATTTGATTAATGAGGACATATGTTTTCAAGGTGTAATAATCCTCATATGTCCTTGAGAACCATTTAGGGTCTTATGCACTCTATTTCTATTTACTAATTATGTGTTTGATAAAGTCAATATTGATGAAAACTTTGATGTGAAATATTATGGGCTATTGAGTTCCAAGTCAGAAGAATCAGATTGAAGATTATTTTCTCTCCAAAACCAACTTCAAAGTTGAAGTTACTCCTTCAAAATCTCAGATTCTAAAGATGTTGGAAGCAAATTAAAACCTATCAAGACTGTTTTCTTTGTTAACAAAAGGCAAATTGTTAAAATGTTGTCATTAACAGCGGGTTATATTTTGAATAACAAAATGTTTTTTTTTCAACATGTATTACTAAGTAGTAAGCACTATTATTGTATAAGAGCACTATTATTGTATTAGTTTCCATTTCACTTCATTTTTAGCCGGGCTTATTGCTCAAAGAGCAATTGCCGGCTTATGTGATCCCGTTCAAGGCAGGATGTTGACCCCATAGTCGCCATTTTAAAGTTACGTGCAAAAATATAGTTCTTACTCTCAACCGCTTTTGAGATAATACAAACGCTAAATAAAGCAACAAAAATATAACGAAGTTTTATCTATATAAAATAAACATTAGTAGTAATGACTTTGAAAACTTCATAAGTCAAAGAACATAGTTCATTAGCGTAAGAATTTTTGATAATCATTGTTAATGTAGTTCTCTACACATACGAGGTAAAGCAGGAGAGGGAACCAGACTGGCCTGTTTGTTTACATTCAGCTGCGGTACCAGATTAATTCTGATTCTGACAAAATCGGACCGTGGTATTAGGATTGAAAAACTCACTGTCATTGTTTTATCATTTATATTGATAGTTTTAAAATAATTTTTTCATCAGAATATAAATGTGATTCATGTAAGAAATCCATTCTACTCTGTAAATGAGCCCGGCTCTCTGTACTTCTGAGTACTTTGATTGTAAAATGTAGTTAACACATATCAGTTACATGATAAAGTGCATTGTTCTGTACTTGACTGGGTTTGTGGTGTGTGTGTTTCTGCATCTAACTGATGTATTATCTTGTTGACAATATTTTATCATTAACAAAGAATTTAAAAAACTAAAATAACAGAATTGATTCAGTGTCCATTTCTCATACTATTATGAACCTTTTCAATAAAGTAGTTGTAATCAAATTCAATCTTTTTATTTGTATACAAGACAGTCAGTTCTCCTTTTTAGTAGCTGACTTTATATTGAGCTATTGTAACCTGAAGCGGTCACCTATCAAAGGTTTAAACAGGCTCGCCGTTGTTTAACTTGCCTAAAAATAGAGGAAGACTCTACCGCATCAACAGAAAAGCTAGCTCACTGGCGAGGCAGTATAAGTTCCTTATATACTGTCCGCTACACTTTTCCCCGCTCAGGGAAGCTTCGACCCAAAGCTTAGCATGAGTTTTCTCTGAGTTTATTGACCTCTTTAGCCGACGGCAACCAATGCCGTTCCCGGACACGAAGTCCTAGCCTTAGAGCTTCCTGAAGCAGATCGAAACCTAACTTAAGATACGGCAACCCCTGCCGTCCACAGACACGAAATCTGTATATGGACACTAAGTCCTAACTCGTAAGAATTCCTGAAGAAGAACGCCAGACACCAGAGTCACTACGCTGCCACCAATTTTGTAACGTGAAGCGGTCATCCATCCAAGGTTTAAACAGGCTCGCCGTTGCTTAACTTGTCTGACACAGAGGGAGACTCTACCGCATCACAAAAAAGCTAGCTCAGTGGCGAGGCAGTATCAGTTCCTTATAAACTGTCCGCTACACTACTGATATTTTTTGTTACTTTTGTGTTAAATTACTGAACACAATGTTAGTTTTAACTTTACTTGTTTATTTTTTTTTTGCAAATACAGTTGGCACACATATTTTGCCATTTTCAAGTTACTTGTATAGTAGTTTTTACTTTTGTGTTGCACTATGATATGGGCATTGTATTTTGATAATATCATCGTCAAAGAAACTAAATGACAACAAACTAGTACATATCATTCTGAATGACTATATAAATGTAAACTTTTGCACTTTTTCACAATTACTGATTGATACTTGTTCAGACTGGTATCAAATATTTATTAGTGAATGAGGACATCGAGGTTTTTGTGGCGAAATTCATGATCGACTCTATGTATGGCTGATAACTAATGTTTCCCCAGCTTTTTATCTACAGGAAAGCTTAATTTACAACAGCTTAAACACTTAAGGAATCCTTGAAAACTTATGACGATATGCCATTGACATGTGTACAGATTTGACATGTTTACTTGCTACCGGAAGTTGTGTTGAACCTAAACGGTCGTGGCGCCACCTATGTTTTTTACAAAGGGACAAAACCGACAAATATCGGCAATAGATGAAAAGTTATTGCCAAGGTTCAAGTGTGGTATTTTTCTGTAAAGGTAGGTCAAACTCCAAGGTCAAATTAGGTGGTACCCAAAGAAAGGACTTGTAACAAGTAATACACGTGTGAAATATTAAAGCCATACCCCACCCACTCAAAAGTTATAGGCTAGGTTAAACTTTGCAGACAGATAGGACAAAAACAATTTACCCCCGGAATGTTTCTATCCGGGGGCATAAAAATTGTGATTTTTTAAGATACCACTGGGCATTTTAGATAAAAATTGAAAATAAAACCAGTGACATGATTGAGATCCTTGACACCCCTACTAATGTGTTCGGAACCTTTTATTTTTTGGTGTTCTGTAAATTATAAAACCCGATGAGTTCAGAGTAGCTCTGACAGTGGCTATGGAGAGAGTTAGCGAGACTTCAGCGAGATAGGGTAAATTATTCACGGAAATGTGGCTAGGAAGTGACTAGCATGTGGAGACATAGTAAACAGAAAAGTTATGTTGCGTTTTAGTTTTCACCACTCTATAATATCATTCTGTTAAAATGCACTTCAATCGATCTTTCTTGAATTCATTCAAGTTTTAAATTATAAATACTAGTATTCCCTATGATACTATTTTCTGCTGTCATGAATTAAAATTTCGTTTTGGTCAAATATTTTGCATGGGAACCGGGATTATATTTTTTGGCGTCGGATTAGCAAATGAGGTACCAATGTGACTTTAACAAACAAATCAGCTGAATGAGAATTGCATTATGGGTTACTACGAATACTACAGGAATTTTACGCTTGATAAATTCCTTTATTGTACTATCGGTGAATACAATTGTCAGGTGGATTCCCTGGCCAACACACGTGATCACAAGTATAGGCCGGTATGTAAAAAATATTTTATCCATTTAAATGCATACGAGAAGTTGCTCGTTTTCCTTACCTTTGAGGTGGCGGTGTTCTAACCACGTACACATTTTATTAAACATATTTTTCTCTAGTTAATAGCAATTTA